>NW_028122597.1:0-102736 GCF_965194805.1 Balaenoptera borealis | reverse complement strand
AGAGACTCGGCAGACACAGAGGGCCTCCGAGGGTCGTATGGGAATCAATGCTGCTCAGCAGGCCCACAGGGGTGTGGAGGGCGTCAGTGATCTTGGAACAAAAATGATGCTCACCCGAAGGGCCTAGGAGTCCTGAAAAGGGTGCTTCCTTTAACATAAAGCGGAACCTCCACTAAGAGCTCATGGAAAGAGCTGCATGCCTCCCTTTCTGCAGGGCTACTCAGGGCCTTACCTCGAGGCAAGGACTCACGTTGAGATTCCCTTTAGCTCTAGAGCATGGCAAGGTGAGCCCCAACCGGGCCAATGAAGCTCCGTGTGTAGCCAGAGAAATCTCATTTTCTTCCCACACCCATGCCTACAGTGGCCAGAGAGCTGTTAACAGCAGAGAATTTCAGGGAGCTTCACGGCAGCAAGAATGGGGCTTTCCAAATGGAAAGCAAGGCTAGTACCATCATGCCCCCATTACCATGGGCACAGGCAGCATACACCTCTGTGGTTTCTAACAAGTCAAAAGAACCACAGGGTACACACTGGTTGCTTCCCTGAATCAACTTCTCGAGGCAGGGTGTTCTGCGTCTTGTGAACGGCCTCACCAAGGAAGGCCCTAGCTAGGCCCATGGGCCCGTGCCTCTTCAAAAGCCTGCAGTGCTACAGGAAAAACTCTGCTTTAGTTGCAATAAGAATGCAAGCAGTGTTTTCTCCTGATGGCAGTGTAACTTCAGGTAAGAGGTCTTAGATGGAAGAAGAAGCCTAGTGTTTTTCCTCTGTGCAGCTCAGTCTAAAGAATGAGTTCGACTTCCACGGCATGTTGGAACTTGCTAGAACGGTGCTCGTGAACTCGTGCGAGTGCTGTGAATCAAGATATGACAAGAAAGAGTGCAGTGTGTTGCCCATGACTCAGCAGACACAGAGGAACTCCGAGGGACCAATGGGCCTCGTTGTTGCTCAGCAGGCCTACAGGGGTGTGGAGATACTCAGGGATCTTGGAACAAAAATGATGCTCACCCGAGAGGCCTAGGAGTCCTGAAAAGGGTACTTCCTTTAAAGTAAAGGAGAACAGCGACTAAGAACTAATGGAAAGAGCTGAATGCCTCCCTTTCTGCAGGGCTACTCAGGGCCTTACCTCGAGGCAAGGACTCACGTTGAGATTCCCTTTAGCTCTAGAGCATGGCAAGGTGAGCCCCACCCCGGCCAAAGAAGCTCCGTGTGTAGCCAGAGAAAACTCATTTTCTTCCCACACCAATGTAGAGGGACCAGAGGCCTGTCAACAGCAGAGAATTTCAGGGAGCTTCCCGGCGGCAAGAATGGAGCTTTCCAAATGGAAAGCAAGGCTAGTACCATCATGCCCCCATTTCCATGGGCACAGGCAGCATACATCTCTGTGGTTTTTAACAAGTCCAATGAGACACAGAGTACACACTGTTTTCCTCCCTTAATCAACTTCTCGAGGCAGGGTGTTCTGCATCTAGTGAACGGCCTCACCAAGGAAAGCCCAAGCTAGGCCTCTGGGCCCGTGCCTCTTCAAAAGTCTGCAGTGCTTCAGGAAAAACTGTGCTTTAGTTGCAATAGGAAGGCAAGTCGTCTTCTTCCTGGAGGCAGGGTGACTTCAGGTAGGAGGTCCTGGATGGAAGGAGAAGCCTAGTGTTTTTCTCTGTGCAGCTCAGACCAGGGAATGAGTGCGACTTCCACGGCATGTAGGAACTTGCTAGAACGGTGCTCGTGAACCTTGTATGAGTGCTGGCTTACTCAAGATGTCCCAATAAGAGTGCACTGTGTTGCCCTACACTCGGCATACACACTGTGAGTCGGAAAGCTACGGGCCTGGATATTGCTTAGAAGGGCCAGGGGAGCCTGAGGGTACTTGCTCTTCTTGCAGGGAATAGGGTTTCCAGGCGAGGCACCTAGGAGTCCTGAAAAGCGTACTGGCGTTAAAATGCTGCAGAGCGGCGACTACGGCCTCATGGAAACGGCTACACACCTCCGCTTCTGCATAGCATTTCAGGGCCTTACCTCGAGGCAAGTTCTCCCGTTGCTTGCACTGTGAGCGACACAGCATGTTAGGATGCTGTATTTCTCCTTGAATAGAGTGACTTCAGGAAAGAGGTCCTCGATAAATTCTAAGAAGAGTGTGTTCTCAGGGCAGCTCAGACGAGGGCAATCTCGAAAACTTGCAGGACATGTTGGACTGCCTAGAAATGTGGTTCTGATGCTGTTCGAGTGCTCTGGAAATATAGCTCTATTGAAGTAACGTACAGTGTGTTGCCAGAGACTCGGCAGACACAGAGGGCCTCCGAGGGTCGTATGGGAATCAATGCTGCTCAGCAGGCCCACAGGGGTGTGGAGGGCGTCAGTGATCTTGGAACAAAAATGATGCTCACCCGAAGGGCCTAGGAGTCCTGAAAAGGGTGCTTCCTTTAACATAAAGCGGAACCTCCACTAAGAGCTCATGGAAAGAGCTGCATGCCTCCCTTTCTGCAGGGCTACTCAGGGCCTTACCTCGAGGCAAGGACTCACGTTGAGATTCCCTTTAGCTCTAGAGCATGGCAAGGTGAGCCCCAACCGGGCCAATGAAGCTCCGTGTGTAGCCAGAGAAATCTCATTTTCTTCCCACACCCATGCCTACAGTGGCCAGAGAGCTGTTAACAGCAGAGAATTTCAGGGAGCTTCACGGCAGCAAGAATGGGGCTTTCCAAATGGAAAGCAAGGCTAGTACCATCATGCCCCCATTACCATGGGCACAGGCAGCATACACCTCTGTGGTTTCTAACAAGTCAAAAGAACCACAGGGTACACACTGGTTGCTTCCCTGAATCAACTTCTCGAGGCAGGGTGTTCTGCGTCTTGTGAACGGCCTCACCAAGGAAGGCCCTAGCTAGGCCCATGGGCCCGTGCCTCTTCAAAAGCCTGCAGTGCTACAGGAAAAACTCTGCTTTAGTTGCAATGAGAATGCAAGCAGTGTTTCTCCTGATGGCAGTGTAACTTCAGGTAAGAGGTCTTAGATGGAAGAAGAAGCCTAGTGTTTTTCCTCTGTGCAGCTCAGTCTAAAGAATGAGTTCGACTTCCACGGCATGTTGGAACTTGCTAGAACGGTGCTCGTGAACTCGTGCGAGTGCTGTGAATCAAGATATGACAAGAAAGAGTGCAGTGTGTTGCCCATGACTCAGCAGACACAGAGGAACTCCGAGGGACCAATGGGCCTCGTTGTTGCTCAGCAGGCCTACAGGGGTGTGGAGATACTCAGGGATCTTGGAACAAAAATGATGCTCACCCGAGAGGCCTAGGAGTCCTGAAAAGGGTACTTCCTTTAAAGTAAAGGAGAACAGCGACTAAGAACTAATGGAAAGAGCTGAATGCCTCCCTTTCTGCAGGGCTACTCAGGGCCTTACCTCGAGGCAAGGACTCACGTTGAGATTCCCTTTAGCTCTAGAGCATGGCAAGGTGAGCCCCACCCCGGCCAAAGAAGCTCCGTGTGTAGCCAGAGAAAACTCATTTTCTTCCCACACCAATGTAGAGGGACCAGAGGCCTGTCAACAGCAGAGAATTTCAGGGAGCTTCCCGGCGGCAAGAATGGAGCTTTCCAAACGGAAAGCAAGGCTAGTACCATCATGCCCCCATTTCCATGGGCACAGGCAGCATACATCTCTGTGGTTTTTAACAAGTCCAATGAGACACAGAGTACACACTGTTTTCCTCCCTTAATCAACTTCTCGAGGCAGGGTGTTCTGCATCTAGTGAACGGCCTCACCAAGGAAAGCCCAAGCTAGGCCTCTGGGCCCGTGCCTCTTCAAAAGTCTGCAGTGCTTCAGGAAAAACTGTGCTTTAGTTGCAATAGGAAGGCAAGTCGTCTTCTTCCTGGAGGCAGGGTGACTTCAGGTAGGAGGTCCTGGATGGAAGGAGAAGCCTAGTGTTTTTCTCTGTGCAGCTCAGACCAGGGAATGAGTGCGACTTCCACGGCATGTAGGAACTTGCTAGAACGGTGCTCGTGAACCTTGTATGAGTGCTGGCTTACTCAAGATGTCCCAATAAGAGTGCACTGTGTTGCCCTACACTCGGCATACACACTGTGAGTCGGAAAGCTACGGGCCTGGATATTGCTTAGAAGGGCCAGGGGAGCCTGAGGGTACTTGCTCTTCTTGCAGGGAATAGGGTTTCCAGGCGAGGCACCTAGGAGTCCTGAAAAGCGTACTGGCGTTAAAATGCTGCAGAGCGGCGACTACGGCCTCATGGAAACGGCTACACACCTCCGCTTCTGCATAGCATTTCAGGGCCTTACCTCGAGGCAAGTTCTCCCGTTGCTTGCACTGTGAGCGACACAGCATGTTAGGATGCTGTATTTCTCCTTGAATAGAGTGACTTCAGGAAAGAGGTCCTCGATAAATTCTAAGAAGAGTGTGTTCTCAGGGCAGCTCAGACGAGGGCAATCTCGAAAACTTGGCAGGACATGTTGGACTGCCTAGAAATGTGGTTCTGATGCTGTTCGAGTGCTCTGGAAATATAGCTCTATTGAAGTAACGTACAGTGTGTTGCCAGAGACTCGGCAGACACAGAGGGCCTCCGAGGGTCGTATGGGAATCAATGCTGCTCAGCAGGCCCACAGGGGTGTGGAGGGCGTCAGTGATCTTGGAACAAAAATGATGCTCACCCGAAGGGCCTAGGAGTCCTGAAAAGGGTGCTTCCTTTAACATAAAGCGGAACCTCCACTAAGAGCTCATGGAAAGAGCTGCATGCCTCCCTTTCTGCAGGGCTACTCAGGGCCTTACCTCGAGGCAAGGACTCACGTTGAGATTCCCTTTAGCTCTAGAGCATGGCAAGGTGAGCCCCAACCGGGCCAATGAAGCTCCGTGTGTAGCCAGAGAAATCTCATTTTCTTCCCACACCCATGCCTACAGTGGCCAGAGAGCTGTTAACAGCAGAGAATTTCAGGGAGCTTCACGGCAGCAAGAATGGGGCTTTCCAAATGGAAAGCAAGGCTAGTACCATCATGCCCCCATTACCATGGGCACAGGCAGCATACACCTCTGTGGTTTCTAACAAGTCAAAAGAACCACAGGGTACACACTGGTTGCTTCCCTGAATCAACTTCTCGAGGCAGGGTGTTCTGCGTCTTGTGAACGGCCTCACCAAGGAAGGCCCTAGCTAGGCCCATGGGCCCGTGCCTCTTCAAAAGCCTGCAGTGCTACAGGAAAAACTCTGCTTTAGTTGCAATGAGAATGCAAGCAGTGTTTCTCCTGATGGCAGTGTAACTTCAGGTAAGAGGTCTTAGATGGAAGAAGAAGCCTAGTGTTTTTCCTCTGTGCAGCTCAGTCTAAAGAATGAGTTCGACTTCCACGGCATGTTGGAACTTGCTAGAACGGTGCTCGTGAACTCGTGCGAGTGCTGTGAATCAAGATATGACAAGAAAGAGTGCAGTGTGTTGCCCATGACTCAGCAGACACAGAGGAACTCCGAGGGACCAATGGGCCTCGTTGTTGCTCAGCAGGCCTACAGGGGTGTGGAGATACTCAGGGATCTTGGAACAAAAATGATGCTCACCCGAGAGGCCTAGGAGTCCTGAAAAGGGTACTTCCTTTAAAGTAAAGGAGAACAGCGACTAAGAACTAATGGAAAGAGCTGAATGCCTCCCTTTCTGCAGGGCTACTCAGGGCCTTACCTCGAGGCAAGGACTCACGTTGAGATTCCCTTTAGCTCTAGAGCATGGCAAGGTGAGCCCCACCCCGGCCAAAGAAGCTCCGTGTGTAGCCAGAGAAAACTCATTTTCTTCCCACACCAATGTAGAGGGACCAGAGGCCTGTCAACAGCAGAGAATTTCAGGGAGCTTCCCGGCGGCAAGAATGGAGCTTTCCAAACGGAAAGCAAGGCTAGTACCATCATGCCCCCATTTCCATGGGCACAGGCAGCATACAACTCTGTGGTTTTTAACAAGTCCAATGAGACACAGAGTACACACTGTTTTCCTCCCTTAATCAACTTCTCGAGGCAGGGTGTTCTGCATCTAGTGAACGGCCTCACCAAGGAAAGCCCAAGCTAGGCCTCTGGGCCCGTGCCTCTTCAAAAGTCTGCAGTGCTTCAGGAAAAACTGTGCTTTAGTTGCAATAGGAAGGCAAGTCGTCTTCTTCCTGGAGGCAGGGTGACTTCAGGTAGGAGGTCCTGGATGGAAGGAGAAGCCTAGTGTTTTTCTCTGTGCAGCTCAGACCAGGGAATGAGTGCGACTTCCACGGCATGTAGGAACTTGCTAGAACGGTGCTCGTGAACCTTGTATGAGTGCTGGCTTACTCAAGATGTCCCAATAAGAGTGCACTGTGTTGCCCTACACTCGGCATACACACTGTGAGTCGGAAAGCTACGGGCCTGGATATTGCTTAGAAGGGCCAGGGGAGCCTGAGGGTACTTGCTCTTCTTGCAGGGAATAGGGTTTCCAGGCGAGGCACCTAGGAGTCCTGAAAAGCGTACTGGCGTTAAAATGCTGCAGAGCGGCGACTACGGCCTCATGGAAACGGCTACACACCTCCGCTTCTGCATAGCATTTCAGGGCCTTACCTCGAGGCAAGTTCTCCCGTTGCTTGCACTGTGAGCGACACAGCATGTTAGGATGCTGTATTTCTCCTTGAATAGAGTGACTTCAGGAAAGAGGTCCTCGATAAATTCTAAGAAGAGTGTGTTCTCAGGGCAGCTCAGACGAGGGCAATCTCGAAAACTTGCAGGACATGTTGGACTGCCTAGAAATGTGGTTCTGATGCTGTTCGAGTGCTCTGGAAATATAGCTCTATTGAAGTAACGTACAGTGTGTTGCCAGAGACTCGGCAGACACAGAGGGCCTCCGAGGGTCGTATGGGAATCAATGCTGCTCAGCAGGCCCACAGGGGTGTGGAGGGCGTCAGTGATCTTGGAACAAAAATGATGCTCACCCGAAGGGCCTAGGAGTCCTGAAAAGGGTGCTTCCTTTAACATAAAGCGGAACCTCCACTAAGAGCTCATGGAAAGAGCTGCATGCCTCCCTTTCTGCAGGGCTACTCAGGGCCTTACCTCGAGGCAAGGACTCACGTTGAGATTCCCTTTAGCTCTAGAGCATGGCAAGGTGAGCCCCAACCGGGCCAATGAAGCTCCGTGTGTAGCCAGAGAAATCTCATTTTCTTCCCACACCCATGCCTACAGTGGCCAGAGAGCTGTTAACAGCAGAGAATTTCAGGGAGCTTCACGGCAGCAAGAATGGGGCTTTCCAAATGGAAAGCAAGGCTAGTACCATCATGCCCCCATTACCATGGGCACAGGCAGCATACACCTCTGTGGTTTCTAACAAGTCAAAAGAACCACAGGGTACACACTGGTTGCTTCCCTGAATCAACTTCTCGAGGCAGGGTGTTCTGCGTCTTGTGAACGGCCTCACCAAGGAAGGCCCTAGCTAGGCCCATGGGCCCGTGCCTCTTCAAAAGCCTGCAGTGCTACAGGAAAAACTCTGCTTTAGTTGCAATAAGAATGCAAGCAGTGTTTCTCCTGATGGCAGTGTAACTTCAGGTAAGAGGTCTTAGATGGAAGAAGAAGCCTAGTGTTTTTCCTCTGTGCAGCTCAGTCTAAAGAATGAGTTCGACTTCCACGGCATGTTGGAACTTGCTAGAACGGTGCTCGTGAACTCGTGCGAGTGCTGTGAATCAAGATATGACAAGAAAGAGTGCAGTGTGTTGCCCATGACTCAGCAGACACAGAGGAACTCCGAGGGACCAATGGGCCTCGTTGTTGCTCAGCAGGCCTACAGGGGTGTGGAGATACTCAGGGATCTTGGAACAAAAATGATGCTCACCCGAGAGGCCTAGGAGTCCTGAAAAGGGTACTTCCTTTAAAGTAAAGGAGAACAGCGACTAAGAACTAATGGAAAGAGCTGAATGCCTCCCTTTCTGCAGGGCTACTCAGGGCCTTACCTCGAGGCAAGGACTCACGTTGAGATTCCCTTTAGCTCTAGAGCATGGCAAGGTGAGCCCCACCCCGGCCAAAGAAGCTCCGTGTGTAGCCAGAGAAAACTCATTTTCTTCCCACACCAATGTAGAGGGACCAGAGGCCTGTCAACAGCAGAGAATTTCAGGGAGCTTCCCGGCGGCAAGAATGGAGCTTTCCAAACGGAAAGCAAGGCTAGTACCATCATGCCCCCATTTCCATGGGCACAGGCAGCATACATCTCTGTGGTTTTTAACAAGTCCAATGAGACACAGAGTACACACTGTTTTCCTCCCTTAATCAACTTCTCGAGGCAGGGTGTTCTGCATCTAGTGAACGGCCTCACCAAGGAAAGCCCAAGCTAGGCCTCTGGGCCCGTGCCTCTTCAAAAGTCTGCAGTGCTTCAGGAAAAACTGTGCTTTAGTTGCAATAGGAAGGCAAGTCGTCTTCTTCCTGGAGGCAGGGTGACTTCAGGTAGGAGGTCCTGGATGGAAGGAGAAGCCTAGTGTTTTTCTCTGTGCAGCTCAGACCAGGGAATGAGTGCGACTTCCACGGCATGTAGGAACTTGCTAGAACGGTGCTCGTGAACCTTGTATGAGTGCTGGCTTACTCAAGATGTCCCAATAAGAGTGCACTGTGTTGCCCTACACTCGGCATACACACTGTGAGTCGGAAAGCTACGGGCCTGGATATTGCTTAGAAGGGCCAGGGGAGCCTGAGGGTACTTGCTCTTCTTGCAGGGAATAGGGTTTCCAGGCGAGGCACCTAGGAGTCCTGAAAAGCGTACTGGCGTTAAAATGCTGCAGAGCGGCGACTACGGCCTCATGGAAACGGCTACACACCTCCGCTTCTGCATAGCATTTCAGGGCCTTACCTCGAGGCAAGTTCTCCCGTTGCTTGCACTGTGAGCGACACAGCATGTTAGGATGCTGTATTTCTCCTTGAATAGAGTGACTTCAGGAAAGAGGTCCTCGATAAATTCTAAGAAGAGTGTGTTCTCAGGGCAGCTCAGACGAGGGCAATCTCGAAAACTTGCAGGACATGTTGGACTGCCTAGAAATGTGGTTCTGATGCTGTTCGAGTGCTCTGGAAATATAGCTCTATTGAAGTAACGTACAGTGTGTTGCCAGAGACTCGGCAGACACAGAGGGCCTCCGAGGGTCGTATGGGAATCAATGCTGCTCAGCAGGCCCACAGGGGTGTGGAGGGCGTCAGTGATCTTGGAACAAAAATGATGCTCACCCGAAGGGCCTAGGAGTCCTGAAAAGGGTGCTTCCTTTAACATAAAGCGGAACCTCCACTAAGAGCTCATGGAAAGAGCTGCATGCCTCCCTTTCTGCAGGGCTACTCAGGGCCTTACCTCGAGGCAAGGACTCACGTTGAGATTCCCTTTAGCTCTAGAGCATGGCAAGGTGAGCCCCAACCGGGCCAATGAAGCTCCGTGTGTAGCCAGAGAAATCTCATTTTCTTCCCACACCCATGCCTACAGTGGCCAGAGAGCTGTTAACAGCAGAGAATTTCAGGGAGCTTCACGGCAGCAAGAATGGGGCTTTCCAAATGGAAAGCAAGGCTAGTACCATCATGCCCCCATTACCATGGGCACAGGCAGCATACACCTCTGTGGTTTCTAACAAGTCAAAAGAACCACAGGGTACACACTGGTTGCTTCCCTGAATCAACTTCTCGAGGCAGGGTGTTCTGCGTCTTGTGAACGGCCTCACCAAGGAAGGCCCTAGCTAGGCCCATGGGCCCGTGCCTCTTCAAAAGCCTGCAGTGCTACAGGAAAAACTCTGCTTTAGT
Organism: Balaenoptera borealis; assembly: GCF_965194805.1. Taxonomy (NCBI): domain Eukaryota; kingdom Metazoa; phylum Chordata; class Mammalia; order Artiodactyla; family Balaenopteridae; genus Balaenoptera; species Balaenoptera borealis. Next base: position 93,010 of record NW_028122597.1, on the reverse strand, counting down.
TGCAATGAGAATGCAAGCAGTGTTTCTCCTGATGGCAGTGTAACTTCAGGTAAGAGGTCTTAGATGGAAGAAGAAGCCTAGTGTTTTTCCTCTGTGCAGCTCAGTCTAAAGAATGAGTTCGACTTCCACGGCATGTTGGAACTTGCTAGAACGGTGCTCGTGAACTCGTGCGAGTGCTGTGAATCAAGATATGACAAGAAAGAGTGCAGTGTGTTGCCCATGACTCAGCAGACACAGAGGAACTCCGAGGGACCAATGGGCCTCGTTGTTGCTCAGCAGGCCTACAGGGGTGTGGAGATACTCAGGGATCTTGGAACAAAAATGATGCTCACCCGAGAGGCCTAGGAGTCCTGAAAAGGGTACTTCCTTTAAAGTAAAGGAGAACAGCGACTAAGAACTAATGGAAAGAGCTGAATGCCTCCCTTTCTGCAGGGCTACTCAGGGCCTTACCTCGAGGCAAGGACTCACGTTGAGATTCCCTTTAGCTCTAGAGCATGGCAAGGTGAGCCCCACCCCGGCCAAAGAAGCTCCGTGTGTAGCCAGAGAAAACTCATTTTCTTCCCACACCAATGTAGAGGGACCAGAGGCCTGTCAACAGCAGAGAATTTCAGGGAGCTTCCCGGCGGCAAGAATGGAGCTTTCCAAACGGAAAGCAAGGCTAGTACCATCATGCCCCCATTTCCATGGGCACAGGCAGCATACATCTCTGTGGTTTTTAACAAGTCCAATGAGACACAGAGTACACACTGTTTTCCTCCCTTAATCAACTTCTCGAGGCAGGGTGTTCTGCATCTAGTGAACGGCCTCACCAAGGAAAGCCCAAGCTAGGCCTCTGGGCCCGTGCCTCTTCAAAAGTCTGCAGTGCTTCAGGAAAAACTGTGCTTTAGTTGCAATAGGAAGGCAAGTCGTCTTCTTCCTGGAGGCAGGGTGACTTCAGGTAGGAGGTCCTGGATGGAAGGAGAAGCCTAGTGTTTTTCTCTGTGCAGCTCAGACCAGGGAATGAGTGCGACTTCCACGGCATGTAGGAACTTGCTAGAACGGTGCTCGTGAACCTTGTATGAGTGCTGGCTTACTCAAGATGTCCCAATAAGAGTGCACTGTGTTGCCCTACACTCGGCATACACACTGTGAGTCGGAAAGCTACGGGCCTGGATATTGCTTAGAAGGGCCAGGGGAGCCTGAGGGTACTTGCTCTTCTTGCAGGGAATAGGGTTTCCAGGCGAGGCACCTAGGAGTCCTGAAAAGCGTACTGGCGTTAAAATGCTGCAGAGCGGCGACTACGGCCTCATGGAAACGGCTACACACCTCCGCTTCTGCATAGCATTTCAGGGCCTTACCTCGAGGCAAGTTCTCCCGTTGCTTGCACTGTGAGCGACACAGCATGTTAGGATGCTGTATTTCTCCTTGAATAGAGTGACTTCAGGAAAGAGGTCCTCGATAAATTCTAAGAAGAGTGTGTTCTCAGGGCAGCTCAGACGAGGGCAATCTCGAAAACTTGGCAGGACATGTTGGACTGCCTAGAAATGTGGTTCTGATGCTGTTCGAGTGCTCTGGAAATATAGCTCTATTGAAGTAACGTACAGTGTGTTGCCAGAGACTCGGCAGACACAGAGGGCCTCCGAGGGTCGTATGGGAATCAATGCTGCTCAGCAGGCCCACAGGGGTGTGGAGGGCGTCAGTGATCTTGGAACAAAAATGATGCTCACCCGAAGGGCCTAGGAGTCCTGAAAAGGGTGCTTCCTTTAACATAAAGCGGAACCTCCACTAAGAGCTCATGGAAAGAGCTGCATGCCTCCCTTTCTGCAGGGCTACTCAGGGCCTTACCTCGAGGCAAGGACTCACGTTGAGATTCCCTTTAGCTCTAGAGCATGGCAAGGTGAGCCCCAACCGGGCCAATGAAGCTCCGTGTGTAGCCAGAGAAATCTCATTTTCTTCCCACACCCATGCCTACAGTGGCCAGAGAGCTGTTAACAGCAGAGAATTTCAGGGAGCTTCACGGCAGCAAGAATGGGGCTTTCCAAATGGAAAGCAAGGCTAGTACCATCATGCCCCCATTACCATGGGCACAGGCAGCATACACCTCTGTGGTTTCTAACAAGTCAAAAGAACCACAGGGTACACACTGGTTGCTTCCCTGAATCAACTTCTCGAGGCAGGGTGTTCTGCGTCTTGTGAACGGCCTCACCAAGGAAGGCCCTAGCTAGGCCCATGGGCCCGTGCCTCTTCAAAAGCCTGCAGTGCTACAGGAAAAACTCTGCTTTAGTTGCAATGAGAATGCAAGCAGTGTTTCTCCTGATGGCAGTGTAACTTCAGGTAAGAGGTCTTAGATGGAAGAAGAAGCCTAGTGTTTTTCCTCTGTGCAGCTCAGTCTAAAGAATGAGTTCGACTTCCACGGCATGTTGGAACTTGCTAGAACGGTGCTCGTGAACTCGTGCGAGTGCTGTGAATCAAGATATGACAAGAAAGAGTGCAGTGTGTTGCCCATGACTCAGCAGACACAGAGGAACTCCGAGGGACCAATGGGCCTCGTTGTTGCTCAGCAGGCCTACAGGGGTGTGGAGATACTCAGGGATCTTGGAACAAAAATGATGCTCACCCGAGAGGCCTAGGAGTCCTGAAAAGGGTACTTCCTTTAAAGTAAAGGAGAACAGCGACTAAGAACTAATGGAAAGAGCTGAATGCCTCCCTTTCTGCAGGGCTACTCAGGGCCTTACCTCGAGGCAAGGACTCACGTTGAGATTCCCTTTAGCTCTAGAGCATGGCAAGGTGAGCCCCACCCCGGCCAAAGAAGCTCCGTGTGTAGCCAGAGAAAACTCATTTTCTTCCCACACCAATGTAGAGGGACCAGAGGCCTGTCAACAGCAGAGAATTTCAGGGAGCTTCCCGGCGGCAAGAATGGAGCTTTCCAAACGGAAAGCAAGGCTAGTACCATCATGCCCCCATTTCCATGGGCACAGGCAGCATACAACTCTGTGGTTTTTAACAAGTCCAATGAGACACAGAGTACACACTGTTTTCCTCCCTTAATCAACTTCTCGAGGCAGGGTGTTCTGCATCTAGTGAACGGCCTCACCAAGGAAAGCCCAAGCTAGGCCTCTGGGCCCGTGCCTCTTCAAAAGTCTGCAGTGCTTCAGGAAAAACTGTGCTTTAGTTGCAATAGGAAGGCAAGTCGTCTTCTTCCTGGAGGCAGGGTGACTTCAGGTAGGAGGTCCTGGATGGAAGGAGAAGCCTAGTGTTTTTCTCTGTGCAGCTCAGACCAGGGAATGAGTGCGACTTCCACGGCATGTAGGAACTTGCTAGAACGGTGCTCGTGAACCTTGTATGAGTGCTGGCTTACTCAAGATGTCCCAATAAGAGTGCACTGTGTTGCCCTACACTCGGCATACACACTGTGAGTCGGAAAGCTACGGGCCTGGATATTGCTTAGAAGGGCCAGGGGAGCCTGAGGGTACTTGCTCTTCTTGCAGGGAATAGGGTTTCCAGGCGAGGCACCTAGGAGTCCTGAAAAGCGTACTGGCGTTAAAATGCTGCAGAGCGGCGACTACGGCCTCATGGAAACGGCTACACACCTCCGCTTCTGCATAGCATTTCAGGGCCTTACCTCGAGGCAAGTTCTCCCGTTGCTTGCACTGTGAGCGACACAGCATGTTAGGATGCTGTATTTCTCCTTGAATAGAGTGACTTCAGGAAAGAGGTCCTCGATAAATTCTAAGAAGAGTGTGTTCTCAGGGCAGCTCAGACGAGGGCAATCTCGAAAACTTGCAGGACATGTTGGACTGCCTAGAAATGTGGTTCTGATGCTGTTCGAGTGCTCTGGAAATATAGCTCTATTGAAGTAACGTACAGTGTGTTGCCAGAGACTCGGCAGACACAGAGGGCCTCCGAGGGTCGTATGGGAATCAATGCTGCTCAGCAGGCCCACAGGGGTGTGGAGGGCGTCAGTGATCTTGGAACAAAAATGATGCTCACCCGAAGGGCCTAGGAGTCCTGAAAAGGGTGCTTCCTTTAACATAAAGCGGAACCTCCACTAAGAGCTCATGGAAAGAGCTGCATGCCTCCCTTTCTGCAGGGCTACTCAGGGCCTTACCTCGAGGCAAGGACTCACGTTGAGATTCCCTTTAGCTCTAGAGCATGGCAAGGTGAGCCCCAACCGGGCCAATGAAGCTCCGTGTGTAGCCAGAGAAATCTCATTTTCTTCCCACACCCATGCCTACAGTGGCCAGAGAGCTGTTAACAGCAGAGAATTTCAGGGAGCTTCACGGCAGCAAGAATGGGGCTTTCCAAATGGAAAGCAAGGCTAGTACCATCATGCCCCCATTACCATGGGCACAGGCAGCATACATCTCTGTGGTTTCTAACAAGTCAAAAGAACCACAGGGTACACACTGGTTGCTTCCCTGAATCAACTTCTCGAGGCAGGGTGTTCTGCGTCTTGTGAACGGCCTCACCAAGGAAGGCCCTAGCTAGGCCCATGGGCCCGTGCCTCTTCAAAAGCCTGCAGTGCTACAGGAAAAACTCTGCTTTAGTTGCAATGAGAATGCAAGCAGTGTTTCTCCTGATGGCAGTGTAACTTCAGGTAAGAGGTCTTAGATGGAAGAAGAAGCCTAGTGTTTTTCCTCTGTGCAGCTCAGTCTAAAGAATGAGTTCGACTTCCACGGCATGTTGGAACTTGCTAGAACGGTGCTCGTGAACTCGTGCGAGTGCTGTGAATCAAGATATGACAAGAAAGAGTGCAGTGTGTTGCCCATGACTCAGCAGACACAGAGGAACTCCGAGGGACCAATGGGCCTCAATGTTGCTCAGCAGGCCTACAGGGGTGTGGAGATACTCAGGGATCTTGGAACAAAAATGATGCTCACCCGAGAGGCCTAGGAGTCCTGAAAAGGGTACTTCCTTTAAAGTAAAGGAGAACAGCGACTAAGAACTAATGGAAAAGAGCTGAATGCCTCCCTTTCTGCAGGGCTACTCAGGGCCTTACCTCGAGGCAAGGACTCACGTTGAGATTCCCTTTAGCTCTAGAGCATGGCAAGGTGAGCCCCACCCCGGCCAAAGAAGCTCCGTGTGTAGCCAGAGAAAACTCATTTTCTTCCCACACCAATGTAGAGGGACCAGAGGCCTGTCAACAGCAGAGAATTTCAGGGAGCTTCCCGGCGGCAAGAATGGAGCTTTCCAAACGGAAAGCAAGGCTAGTACCATCATGCCCCCATTTCCATGGGCACAGGCAGCATACATCTCTGTGGTTTTTAACAAGTCCAATGAGACACAGAGTACACACTGTTTTCCTCCCTTAATCAACTTCTCGAGGCAGGGTGTTCTGCATCTAGTGAACGGCCTCACCAAGGAAAGCCCAAGCTAGGCCTCTGGGCCCGTGCCTCTTCAAAAGTCTGCAGTGCTTCAGGAAAAACTGTGCTTTAGTTGCAATAGGAAGGCAAGTCGTCTTCTTCCTGGAGGCAGGGTGACTTCAGGTAGGAGGTCCTGGATGGAAGGAGAAGCCTAGTGTTTTTCTCTGTGCAGCTCAGACCAGGGAATGAGTGCGACTTCCACGGCATGTAGGAACTTGCTAGAACGGTGCTCGTGAACCTGTATGAGTGCTGGCTTACTCAAGATGTCCCAATAAGAGTGCACTGTGTTGCCCTACACTCGGCATACACACTGTGAGTCGGAAAGCTACGGGCCTGGATATTGCTTAGAAGGGCCAGGGGAGCCTGAGGGTACTTGCTCTTCTTGCAGGGAATAGGGTTTCCAGGCGAGGCACCTAGGAGTCCTGAAAAGCGTACTGGCGTTAAAATGCTGCAGAGCGGCGACTACGGCCTCATGGAAACGGCTACACACCTCCGCTTCTGCATAGCATTTCAGGGCCTTACCTCGAGGCAAGTTCTCCCGTTGCTTGCACTGTGAGCGACACAGCATGTTAGGATGCTGTATTTCTCCTTGAATAGAGTGACTTCAGGAAAGAGGTCCTCGATAAATTCTAAGAAGAGTGTGTTCTCAGGGCAGCTCAGACGAGGGCAATCTCGAAAACTTGCAGGACATGTTGGACTGCCTAGAAATGTGGTTCTGATGCTGTTCGAGTGCTCTGGAAATATAGCTCTATTGAAGTAACGTACAGTGTGTTGCCAGAGACTCGGCAGACACAGAGGGCCTCCGAGGGTCGTATGGGAATCAATGCTGCTCAGCAGGCCCACAGGGGTGTGGAGGGCGTCAGTGATCTTGGAACAAAAATGATGCTCACCCGAAGGGCCTAGGAGTCCTGAAAAGGGTGCTTCCTTTAACATAAAGCGGAACCTCCACTAAGAGCTCATGGAAAGAGCTGCATGCCTCCCTTTCTGCAGGGCTACTCAGGGCCTTACCTCGAGGCAAGGACTCACGTTGAGATTCCCTTTAGCTCTAGAGCATGGCAAGGTGAGCCCCAACCGGGCCAATGAAGCTCCGTGTGTAGCCAGAGAAATCTCATTTTCTTCCCACACCCATGCCTACAGTGGCCAGAGAGCTGTTAACAGCAGAGAATTTCAGGGAGCTTCACGGCAGCAAGAATGGGGCTTTCCAAATGGAAAGCAAGGCTAGTACCATCATGCCCCCATTACCATGGGCACAGGCAGCATACACCTCTGTGGTTTCTAACAAGTCAAAAGAACCACAGGGTACACACTGGTTGCTTCCCTGAATCAACTTCTCGAGGCAGGGTGTTCTGCGTCTTGTGAACGGCCTCACCAAGGAAGGCCCTAGCTAGGCCCATGGGCCCGTGCCTCTTCAAAAGCCTGCAGTGCTACAGGAAAAACTCTGCTTTAGTTGCAATGAGAATGCAAGCAGTGTTTCTCCTGATGGCAGTGTAACTTCAGGTAAGAGGTCTTAGATGGAAGAAGAAGCCTAGTGTTTTTCCTCTGTGCAGCTCAGTCTAAAGAATGAGTTCGACTTCCACGGCATGTTGGAACTTGCTAGAACGGTGCTCGTGAACTCGTGCGAGTGCTGTGAATCAAGATATGACAAGAAAGAGTGCAGTGTGTTGCCCATGACTCAGCAGACACAGAGGAACTCCGAGGGACCAATGGGCCTCGTTGTTGCTCAGCAGGCCTACAGGGGTGTGGAGATACTCAGGGATCTTGGAACAAAAATGATGCTCACCCGAGAGGCCTAGGAGTCCTGAAAAGGGTACTTCCTTTAAAGTAAAGGAGAACAGCGACTAAGAACTAATGGAAAGAGCTGAATGCCTCCCTTTCTGCAGGGCTACTCAGGGCCTTACCTCGAGGCAAGGACTCACGTTGAGATTCCCTTTAGCTCTAGAGCATGGCAAGGTGAGCCCCACCCCGGCCAAAGAAGCTCCGTGTGTAGCCAGAGAAAACTCATTTTCTTCCCACACCAATGTAGAGGGACCAGAGGCCTGTCAACAGCAGAGAATTTCAGGGAGCTTCCCGGCGGCAAGACTGGAGCTTTCCAAACGGAAAGCAAGGCTAGTACCATCATGCCCCCATTTCCATGGGCACAGGCAGCATACATCTCTGTGGTTTTTAACAAGTCCAATGAGACACAGAGTACACACTGTTTTCCTCCCTTAATCAACTTCTCGAGGCAGGGTGTTCTGCATCTAGTGAACGGCCTCACCAAGGAAAGCCCAAGCTAGGCCTCTGGGCCCGTGCCTCTTCAAAAGTCTGCAGTGCTTCAGGAAAAACTGTGCTTTAGTTGCAATAGGAAGGCAAGTCGTCTTCTTCCTGGAGGCAGGGTGACTTCAGGTAGGAGGTCCTGGATGGAAGGAGAAGCCTAGTGTTTTTCTCTGTGCAGCTCAGACCAGGGAATGAGTGCGACTTCCACGGCATGTAGGAACTTGCTAGAACGGTGCTCGTGAACCTTGTATGAGTGCTGGCTTACTCAAGATGTCCCAATAAGAGTGCACTGTGTTGCCCTACACTCGGCATACACACTGTGAGTCGGAAAGCTACGGGCCTGGATATTGCTTAGAAGGGCCAGGGGAGCCTGAGGGTACTTGCTCTTCTTGCAGGGAATAGGGTTTCCAGGCGAGGCACCTAGGAGTCCTGAAAAGCGTACTGGCGTTAAAATGCTGCAGAGCGGCGACTACGGCCTCATGGAAACGGCTACACACCTCCGCTTCTGCATAGCATTTCAGGGCCTTACCTCGAGGCAAGTTCTCCCGTTGCTTGCACTGTGAGCGACACAGCATGTTAGGATGCTGTATTTCTCCTTGAATAGAGTGACTTCAGGAAAGAGGTCCTCGATAAATTCTAAGAAGAGTGTGTTCTCAGGGCAGCTCAGACGAGGGCAATCTCGAAAACTTGCAGGACATGTTGGACTGCCTAGAAATGTGGTTCTGATGCTGTTCGAGTGCTCTGGAAATATAGCTCTATTGAAGTAACGTACAGTGTGTTGCCAGAGACTCGGCAGACACAGAGGGCCTCCGAGGGTCGTATGGGAATCAATGCTGCTCAGCAGGCCCACAGGGGTGTGGAGGGCGTCAGTGATCTTGGAACAAAAATGATGCTCACCCGAAGGGCCTAGGAGTCCTGAAAAGGGTGCTTCCTTTAACATAAAGCGGAACCTCCACTAAGAGCTCATGGAAAGAGCTGCATGCCTCCCTTTCTGCAGGGCTACTCAGGGCCTTACCTCGAGGCAAGGACTCACGTTGAGATTCCCTTTAGCTCTAGAGCATGGCAAGGTGAGCCCCAACCGGGCCAATGAAGCTCCGTGTGTAGCCAGAGAAATCTCATTTTCTTCCCACACCCATGCCTACAGTGGCCAGAGAGCTGTTAACAGCAGAGAATTTCAGGGAGCTTCACGGCAGCAAGAATGGGGCTTTCCAAATGGAAAGCAAGGCTAGTACCATCATGCCCCCATTACCATGGGCACAGGCAGCATACACCTCTGTGGTTTCTAACAAGTCAAAAGAACCACAGGGTACACACTGGTTGCTTCCCTGAATCAACTTCTCGAGGCAGGGTGTTCTGCGTCTTGTGAACGGCCTCACCAAGGAAGGCCCTAGCTAGGCCCATGGGCCCGTGCCTCTTCAAAAGCCTGCAGTGCTACAGGAAAAACTCTGCTTTAGTTGCAATGAGAATGCAAGCAGTGTTTCTCCTGATGGCAGTGTAACTTCAGGTAAGAGGTCTTAGATGGAAGAAGAAGCCTAGTGTTTTTCCTCTGTGCAGCTCAGTCTAAAGAATGAGTTCGACTTCCACGGCATGTTGGAACTTGCTAGAACGGTGCTCGTGAACTTGTGCGAGTGCTGTGAATCAAGATATGACAAGAAAGAGTGCAGTGTGTTGCCCATGACTCAGCAGACACAGAGGAACTCCGAGGGACCAATGGGCCTCGTTGTTGCTCAGCAGGCCTACAGGGGTGTGGAGATACTCAGGGATCTTGGAACAAAAATGATGCTCACCCGAGAGGCCTAGGAGTCCTGAAAAGGGTACTTCCTTTAAAGTAAAGGAGAACAGCGACTAAGAACTAATGGAAAGAGCTGAATGCCTCCCTTTCTGCAGGGCTACTCAGGGCCTTACCTCGAGGCAAGGACTCACGTTGAGATTCCCTTTAGCTCTAGAGCATGGCAAGGTGAGCCCCACCCCGGCCAAAGAAGCTCCGTGTGTAGCCAGAGAAAACTCATTTTCTTCCCACACCAATGTAGAGGGACCAGAGGCCTGTCAACAGCAGAGAATTTCAGGGAGCTTCCCGGCGGCAAGACTGGAGCTTTCCAAACGGAAAGCAAGGCTAGTACCATCATGCCCCCATTTCCATGGGCACAGGCAGCATACATCTCTGTGGTTTTTAACAAGTCCAATGAGACACAGAGTACACACTGTTTTCCTCCCTTAATCAACTTCTCGAGGCAGGGTGTTCTGCATCTAGTGAACGGCCTCACCAAGGAAAGCCCAAGCTAGGCCTCTGGGCCCGTGCCTCTTCAAAAGTCTGCAGTGCTTCAGGAAAAACTGTGCTTTAGTTGCAATAGGAAGGCAAGTCGTCTTCTTCCTGGAGGCAGGGTGACTTCAGGTAGGAGGTCCTGGATGGAAGGAGAAGCCTAGTGTTTTTCTCTGTGCAGCTCAGACCAGGGAATGAGTGCGACTTCCACGGCATGTAGGAACTTGCTAGAACGGTGCTCGTGAACCTTGTATGAGTGCTGGCTTACTCAAGATGTCCCAATAAGAGTGCACTGTGTTGCCCTACACTCGGCATACACACTGTGAGTCGGAAAGCTACGGGCCTGGATATTGCTTAGAAGGGCCAGGGGAGCCTGAGGGTACTTGCTCTTCTTGCAGGGAATAGGGTTTCCAGGCGAGGCACCTAGGAGTCCTGAAAAGCGTACTGGCGTTAAAATGCTGCAGAGCGGCGACTACGGCCTCATGGAAACGGCTACACACCTCCGCTTCTGCATAGCATTTCAGGGCCTTACCTCGAGGCAAGTTCTCCCGTTGCTTGCACTGTGAGCGACACAGCATGTTAGGATGCTGTATTTCTCCTTGAATAGAGTGACTTCAGGAAAGAGGTCCTCGATAAATTCTAAGAAGAGTGTGTTCTCAGGGCAGCTCAGACGAGGGCAATCTCGAAAACTTGCAGGACATGTTGGACTGCCTAGAAATGTGGTTCTGATGCTGTTCGAGTGCTCTGGAAATATAGCTCTATTGAAGTAACGTACAGTGTGTTGCCAGAGACTCGGCAGACACAGAGGGCCTCCGAGGGTCGTATGGGAATCAATGCTGCTCAGCAGGCCCACAGGGGTGTGGAGGGCGTCAGTGATCTTGGAACAAAAATGATGCTCACCCGAAGGGCCTAGGAGTCCTGAAAAGGGTGCTTCCTTTAACATAAAGCGGAACCTCCACTAAGAGCTCATGGAAAGAGCTGCATGCCTCCCTTTCTGCAGGGCTACTCAGGGCCTTACCTCGAGGCAAGGACTCACGTTGAGATTCCCTTTAGCTCTAGAGCATGGCAAGGTGAGCCCCAACCGGGCCAATGAAGCTCCGTGTGTAGCCAGAGAAATCTCATTTTCTTCCCACACCCATGCCTACAGTGGCCAGAGAGCTGTTAACAGCAGAGAATTTCAGGGAGCTTCACGGCAGCAAGAATGGGGCTTTCCAAATGGAAAGCAAGGCTAGTACCATCATGCCCCCATTACCATGGGCACAGGCAGCATACATCTCTGTGGTTTCTAACAAGTCAAAAGAACCACAGGGTACACACTGGTTGCTTCCCTGAATCAACTTCTCGAGGCAGGGTGTTCTGCGTCTTGTGAACGGCCTCACCAAGGAAGGCCCTAGCTAGGCCCATGGGCCCGTGCCTCTTCAAAAGCCTGCAGTGCTACAGGAAAAACTCTGCTTTAGTTGCAATGAGAATGCAAGCAGTGTTTCTCCTGATGGCAGTGTAACTTCAGGTAAGAGGTCTTAGATGGAAGAAGAAGCCTAGTGTTTTTCCTCTGTGCAGCTCAGTCTAAAGAATGAGTTCGACTTCCACGGCATGTTGGAACTTGCTAGAACGGTGCTCGTGAACTCGTGCGAGTGCTGTGAATCAAGATATGACAAGAAAGAGTGCAGTGTGTTGCCCATGACTCAGCAGACACAGAGGAACTCCGAGGGACCAATGGGCTTCGATGTTGCTCAGCAGGCCTACAGGGGTGTGGAGATACTCAGGGATCTTGGAACAAAAATGATGCTCACCCGAGAGGCCTAGGAGTCCTGAAAAGGGTACTTCCTTTAAAGTAAAGGAGAACAGCGACTAAGAACTAATGGAAAAGAGCTGAATGCCTCCCTTTCTGCAGGGCTACTCAGGGCCTTACCTCGAGGCAAGGACTCACGTTGAGATTCCCTTTAGCTCTAGAGCATGGCAAGGTGAGCCCCACCCCGGCCAAAGAAGCTCCGTGTGTAGCCAGAGAAAACTCATTTTCTTCCCACACCAATGTAGAGGGACCAGAGGCCTGTCAACAGCAGAGAATTTCAGGGAGCTTCCCGGCGGCAAGAATGGAGCTTTCCAAACGGAAAGCAAGGCTAGTACCATCATGCCCCCATTTCCATGGGCACAGGCAGCATACATCTCTGTGGTTTTTAACAAGTCCAATGAGACACAGAGTACACACTGTTTTCCTCCCTTAATCAACTTCTCGAGGCAGGGTGTTCTGCATCTAGTGAACGGCCTCACCAAGGAAAGCCCAAGCTAGGCCTCTGGGCCCGTGCCTCTTCAAAAGTCTGCAGTGCTTCAGGAAAAACTGTGCTTTAGTTGCAATAGGAAGGCAAGTCGTCTTCTTCCTGGAGGCAGGGTGACTTCAGGTAGGAGGTCCTGGATGGAAGGAGAAGCCTAGTGTTTTTCTCTGTGCAGCTCAGACCAGGGAATGAGTGCGACTTCCACGGCATGTAGGAACTTGCTAGAACGGTGCTCGTGAACCTGTATGAGTGCTGGCTTACTCAAGATGTCCCAATAAGAGTGCACTGTGTTGCCCTACACTCGGCATACACACTGTGAGTCGGAAAGCTACGGGCCTGGATATTGCTTAGAAGGGCCAGGGGAGCCTGAGGGTACTTGCTCTTCTTGCAGGGAATAGGGTTTCCAGGCGAGGCACCTAGGAGTCCTGAAAAGCGTACTGGCGTTAAAATGCTGCAGAGCGGCGACTACGGCCTCATGGAAACGGCTACACACCTCCGCTTCTGCATAGCATTTCAGGGCCTTACCTCGAGGCAAGTTCTCCCGTTGCTTGCACTGTGAGCGACACAGCATGTTAGGATGCTGTATTTCTCCTTGAATAGAGTGACTTCAGGAAAGAGGTCCTCGATAAATTCTAAGAAGAGTGTGTTCTCAGGGCAGCTCAGACGAGGGCAATCTCGAAAACTTGCAGGACATGTTGGACTGCCTAGAAATGTGGTTCTGATGCTGTTCGAGTGCTCTGGAAATATAGCTCTATTGAAGTAACGTACAGTGTGTTGCCAGAGACTCGGCAGACACAGAGGGCCTCCGAGGGTCGTATGGGAATCAATGCTGCTCAGCAGGCCCACAGGGGTGTGGAGGGCGTCAGTGATCTTGGAACAAAAATGATGCTCACCCGAAGGGCCTAGGAGTCCTGAAAAGGGTGCTTCCTTTAACATAAAGCGGAACCTCCACTAAGAGCTCATGGAAAGAGCTGCATGCCTCCCTTTCTGCAGGGCTACTCAGGGCCTTACCTCGAGGCAAGGACTCACGTTGAGATTCCCTTTAGCTCTAGAGCATGGCAAGGTGAGCCCCAACCGGGCCAATGAAGCTCCGTGTGTAGCCAGAGAAATCTCATTTTCTTCCCACACCCATGCCTACAGTGGCCAGAGAGCTGTTAACAGCAGAGAATTTCAGGGAGCTTCACGGCAGCAAGAATGGGGCTTTCCAAATGGAAAGCAAGGCTAGTACCATCATGCCCCCATTACCATGGGCACAGGCAGCATACATCTCTGTGGTTTCTAACAAGTCAAAAGAACCACAGGGTACACACTGGTTGCTTCCCTGAATCAACTTCTCGAGGCAGGGTGTTCTGCGTCTTGTGAACGGCCTCACCAAGGAAGGCCCTAGCTAGGCCCATGGGCCCGTGCCTCTTCAAAAGCCTGCAGTGCTACAGGAAAAACTCTGCTTTAGTTGCAATGAGAATGCAAGCAGTGTTTCTCCTGATGGCAGTGTAACTTCAGGTAAGAGGTCTTAGATGGAAGAAGAAGCCTAGTGTTTTTCCTCTGTGCAGCTCAGTCTAAAGAATGAGTTCGACTTCCACGGCATGTTGGAACTTGCTAGAACGGTGCTCGTGAACTCGTGCGAGTGCTGTGAATCAAGATATGACAAGAAAGAGTGCAGTGTGTTGCCCATGACTCAGCAGACACAGAGGAACTCCGAGGGACCAATGGGCCTCGTTGTTGCTCAGCAGGCCTACAGGGGTGTGGAGATACTCAGGGATCTTGGAACAAAAATGATGCTCACCCGAGAGGCCTAGGAGTCCTGAAAAGGGTACTTCCTTTAAAGTAAAGGAGAACAGCGACTAAGAACTAATGGAAAGAGCTGAATGCCTCCCTTTCTGCAGGGCTACTCAGGGCCTTACCTCGAGGCAAGGACTCACGTTGAGATTCCCTTTAGCTCTAGAGCATGGCAAGGTGAGCCCCACCCCGGCCAAAGAAGCTCCGTGTGTAGCCAGAGAAAACTCATTTTCTTCCCACACCAATGTAGAGGGACCAGAGGCCTGTCAACAGCAGAGAATTTCAGGGAGCTTCCCGGCGGCAAGACTGGAGCTTTCCAAACGGAAAGCAAGGCTAGTACCATCATGCCCCCATTTCCATGGGCACAGGCAGCATACATCTCTGTGGTTTTTAACAAGTCCAATGAGACACAGAGTACACACTGTTTTCCTCCCTTAATCAACTTCTCGAGGCAGGGTGTTCTGCATCTAGTGAACGGCCTCACCAAGGAAAGCCCAAGCTAGGCCTCTGGGCCCGTGCCTCTTCAAAAGTCTGCAGTGCTTCAGGAAAAACTGTGCTTTAGTTGCAATAGGAAGGCAAGTCGTCTTCTTCCTGGAGGCAGGGTGACTTCAGGTAGGAGGTCCTGGATGGAAGGAGAAGCCTAGTGTTTTTCTCTGTGCAGCTCAGACCAGGGAATGAGTGCGACTTCCACGGCATGTAGGAACTTGCTAGAACGGTGCTCGTGAACCTTGTATGAGTGCTGGCTTACTCAAGATGTCCCAATAAGAGTGCACTGTGTTGCCCTACACTCGGCATACACACTGTGAGTCGGAAAGCTACGGGCCTGGATATTGCTTAGAAGGGCCAGGGGAGCCTGAGGGTACTTGCTCTTCTTGCAGGGAATAGGGTTTCCAGGCGAGGCACCTAGGAGTCCTGAAAAGCGTACTGGCGTTAAAATGCTGCAGAGCGGCGACTACGGCCTCATGGAAACGGCTACACACCTCCGCTTCTGCATAGCATTTCAGGGCCTTACCTCGAGGCAAGTTCTCCCGTTGCTTGCACTGTGAGCGACACAGCATGTTAGGATGCTGTATTTCTCCTTGAATAGAGTGACTTCAGGAAAGAGGTCCTCGATAAATTCTAAGAAGAGTGTGTTCTCAGGGCAGCTCAGACGAGGGCAATCTCGAAAACTTGCAGGACATGTTGGACTGCCTAGAAATGTGGTTCTGATGCTGTTCGAGTGCTCTGGAAATATAGCTCTATTGAAGTAACGTACAGTGTGTTGCCAGAGACTCGGCAGACACAGAGGGCCTCCGAGGGTCGTATGGGAATCAATGCTGCTCAGCAGGCCCACAGGGGTGTGGAGGGCGTCAGTGATCTTGGAACAAAAATGATGCTCACCCGAAGGGCCTAGGAGTCCTGAAAAGGGTGCTTCCTTTAACATAAAGCGGAACCTCCACTAAGAGCTCATGGAAAGAGCTGCATGCCTCCCTTTCTGCAGGGCTACTCAGGGCCTTACCTCGAGGCAAGGACTCACGTTGAGATTCCCTTTAGCTCTAGAGCATGGCAAGGTGAGCCCCAACCGGGCCAATGAAGCTCCGTGTGTAGCCAGAGAAATCTCATTTTCTTCCCACACCCATGCCTACAGTGGCCAGAGAGCTGTTAACAGCAGAGAATTTCAGGGAGCTTCACGGCAGCAAGAATGGGGCTTTCCAAATGGAAAGCAAGGCTAGTACCATCATGCCCCCATTACCATGGGCACAGGCAGCATACATCTCTGTGGTTTCTAACAAGTCAAAAGAACCACAGGGTACACACTGGTTGCTTCCCTGAATCAACTTCTCGAGGCAGGGTGTTCTGCGTCTTGTGAACGGCCTCACCAAGGAAGGCCCTAGCTAGGCCCATGGGCCCGTGCCTCTTCAAAAGCCTGCAGTGCTACAGGAAAAACTCTGCTTTAGTTGCAATGAGAATGCAAGCAGTGTTTCTCCTGATGGCAGTGTAACTTCAGGTAAGAGGTCTTAGATGGAAGAAGAAGCCTAGTGTTTTTCCTCTGTGCAGCTCAGTCTAAAGAATGAGTTCGACTTCCACGGCATGTTGGAACTTGCTAGAACGGTGCTCGTGAACTCGTGCGAGTGCTGTGAATCAAGATATGACAAGAAAGAGTGCAGTGTGTTGCCCATGACTCAGCAGACACAGAGGAACTCCGAGGGACCAATGGGCCTCGATGTTGCTCAGCAGGCCTACAGGGGTGTGGAGATACTCAGGGATCTTGGAACAAAAATGATGCTCACCCGAGAGGCCTAGGAGTCCTGAAAAGGGTACTTCCTTTAAAGTAAAGGAGAACAGCGACTAAGAACTAATGGAAAAGAGCTGAATGCCTCCCTTTCTGCAGGGCTACTCAGGGCCTTACCTCGAGGCAAGGACTCACGTTGAGATTCCCTTTAGCTCTAGAGCATGGCAAGGTGAGCCCCACCCCGGCCAAAGAAGCTCCGTGTGTAGCCAGAGAAAACTCATTTTCTTCCCACACCAATGTAGAGGGACCAGAGGCCTGTCAACAGCAGAGAATTTCAGGGAGCTTCCCGGCGGCAAGAATGGAGCTTTCCAAACGGAAAGCAAGGCTAGTACCATCATGCCCCCATTTCCATGGGCACAGGCAGCATACATCTCTGTGGTTTTTAACAAGTCCAATGAGACACAGAGTACACACTGTTTTCCTCCCTTAATCAACTTCTCGAGGCAGGGTGTTCTGCATCTAGTGAACGGCCTCACCAAGGAAAGCCCAAGCTAGGCCTCTGGGCCCGTGCCTCTTCAAAAGTCTGCAGTGCTTCAGGAAAAACTGTGCTTTAGTTGCAATAGGAAGGCAAGTCGTCTTCTTCCTGGAGGCAGGGTGACTTCAGGTAGGAGGTCCTGGATGGAAGGAGAAGCCTAGTGTTTTTCTCTGTGCAGCTCAGACCAGGGAATGAGTGCGACTTCCACGGCATGTAGGAACTTGCTAGAACGGTGCTCGTGAACCTGTATGAGTGCTGGCTTACTCAAGATGTCCCAATAAGAGTGCACTGTGTTGCCCTACACTCGGCATACACACTGTGAGTCGGAAAGCTACGGGCCTGGATATTGCTTAGAAGGGCCAGGGGAGCCTGAGGGTACTTGCTCTTCTTGCAGGGAATAGGGTTTCCAGGCGAGGCACCTAGGAGTCCTGAAAAGCGTACTGGCGTTAAAATGCTGCAGAGCGGCGACTACGGCCTCATGGAAACGGCTACACACCTCCGCTTCTGCATAGCATTTCAGGGCCTTACCTCGAGGCAAGTTCTCCCGTTGCTTGCACTGTGAGCGACACAGCATGTTAGGATGCTGTATTTCTCCTTGAATAGAGTGACTTCAGGAAAGAGGTCCTCGATAAATTCTAAGAAGAGTGTGTTCTCAGGGCAGCTCAGACGAGGGCAATCTCGAAAACTTGCAGGACATGTTGGACTGCCTAGAAATGTGGTTCTGATGCTGTTCGAGTGCTCTGGAAATATAGCTCTATTGAAGTAACGTACAGTGTGTTGCCAGAGACTCGGCAGACACAGAGGGCCTCCGAGGGTCGTATGGGAATCAATGCTGCTCAGCAGGCCCACAGGGGTGTGGAGGGCGTCAGTGATCTTGGAACAAAAATGATGCTCACCCGAAGGGCCTAGGAGTCCTGAAAAGGGTGCTTCCTTTAACATAAAGCGGAACCTCCACTAAGAGCTCATGGAAAGAGCTGCATGCCTCCCTTTCTGCAGGGCTACTCAGGGCCTTACCTCGAGGCAAGGACTCACGTTGAGATTCCCTTTAGCTCTAGAGCATGGCAAGGTGAGCCCCAACCGGGCCAATGAAGCTCCGTGTGTAGCCAGAGAAATCTCATTTTCTTCCCACACCCATGCCTACAGTGGCCAGAGAGCTGTTAACAGCAGAGAATTTCAGGGAGCTTCACGGCAGCAAGAATGGGGCTTTCCAAATGGAAAGCAAGGCTAGTACCATCATGCCCCCATTACCATGGGCACAGGCAGCATACATCTCTGTGGTTTCTAACAAGTCAAAAGAACCACAGGGTACACACTGGTTGCTTCCCTGAATCAACTTCTCGAGGCAGGGTGTTCTGCGTCTTGTGAACGGCCTCACCAAGGAAGGCCCTAGCTAGGCCCATGGGCCCGTGCCTCTTCAAAAGCCTGCAGTGCTACAGGAAAAACTCTGCTTTAGTTGCAATGAGAATGCAAGCAGTGTTTCTCCTGATGGCAGTGTAACTTCAGGTAAGAGGTCTTAGATGGAAGAAGAAGCCTAGTGTTTTTCCTCTGTGCAGCTCAGTCTAAAGAATGAGTTCGACTTCCACGGCATGTTGGAACTTGCTAGAACGGTGCTCGTGAACTCGTGCGAGTGCTGTGAATCAAGATATGACAAGAAAGAGTGCAGTGTGTTGCCCATGACTCAGCAGACACAGAGGAACTCCGAGGGACCAATGGGCCTCGTTGTTGCTCAGCAGGCCTACAGGGGTGTGGAGATACTCAGGGATCTTGGAACAAAAATGATGCTCACCCGAGAGGCCTAGGAGTCCTGAAAAGGGTACTTCCTTTAAAGTAAAGGAGAACAGCGACTAAGAACTAATGGAAAGAGCTGAATGCCTCCCTTTCTGCAGGGCTACTCAGGGCCTTACCTCGAGGCAAGGACTCACGTTGAGATTCCCTTTAGCTCTAGAGCATGGCAAGGTGAGCCCCACCCCGGCCAAAGAAGCTCCGTGTGTAGCCAGAGAAAACTCATTTTCTTCCCACACCAATGTAGAGGGACCAGAGGCCTGTCAACAGCAGAGAATTTCAGGGAGCTTCCCGGCGGCAAGAATGGAGCTTTCCAAACGGAAAGCAAGGCTAGTACCATCATGCCCCCATTTCCATGGGCACAGGCAGCATACATCTCTGTGGTTTTTAACAAGTCCAATGAGACACAGAGTACACACTGTTTTCCTCCCTTAATCAACTTCTCGAGGCAGGGTGTTCTGCATCTAGTGAACGGCCTCACCAAGGAAAGCCCAAGCTAGGCCTCTGGGCCCGTGCCTCTTCAAAAGTCTGCAGTGCTTCAGGAAAAACTGTGCTTTAGTTGCAATAGGAAGGCAAGTCGTCTTCTTCCTGGAGGCAGGGTGACTTCAGGTAGGAGGTCCTGGATGGAAGGAGAAGCCTAGTGTTTTTCTCTGTGCAGCTCAGACCAGGGAATGAGTGCGACTTCCACGGCATGTAGGAACTTGCTAGAACGGTGCTCGTGAACCTTGTATGAGTGCTGGCTTACTCAAGATGTCCCAATAAGAGTGCACTGTGTTGCCCTACACTCGGCATACACACTGTGAGTCGGAAAGCTACGGGCCTGGATATTGCTTAGAAGGGCCAGGGGAGCCTGAGGGTACTTGCTCTTCTTGCAGGGAATAGGGTTTCCAGGCGAGGCACCTAGGAGTCCTGAAAAGCGTACTGGCGTTAAAATGCTGCAGAGCGGCGACTACGGCCTCATGGAAACGGCTACACACCTCCGCTTCTGCATAGCATTTCAGGGCCTTACCTCGAGGCAAGTTCTCCCGTTGCTTGCACTGTGAGCGACACAGCATGTTAGGATGCTGTATTTCTCCTTGAATAGAGTGACTTCAGGAAAGAGGTCCTCGATAAATTCTAAGAAGAGTGTGTTCTCAGGGCAGCTCAGACGAGGGCAATCTCGAAAACTTGCAGGACATGTTGGACTGCCTAGAAATGTGGTTCTGATGCTGTTCGAGTGCTCTGGAAATATAGCTCTATTGAAGTAACGTACAGTGTGTTGCCAGAGACTCGGCAGACACAGAGGGCCTCCGAGGGTCGTATGGGAATCAATGCTGCTCAGCAGGCCCACAGGGGTGTGGAGGGCGTCAGTGATCTTGGAACAAAAATGATGCTCACCCGAAGGGCCTAGGAGTCCTGAAAAGGGTGCTTCCTTTAACATAAAGCGGAACCTCCACTAAGAGCTCATGGAAAGAGCTGCATGCCTCCCTTTCTGCAGGGCTACTCAGGGCCTTACCTCGAGGCAAGGACTCACGTTGAGATTCCCTTTAGCTCTAGAGCATGGCAAGGTGAGCCCCAACCGGGCCAATGAAGCTCCGTGTGTAGCCAGAGAAATCTCATTTTCTTCCCACACCCATGCCTACAGTGGCCAGAGAGCTGTTAACAGCAGAGAATTTCAGGGAGCTTCACGGCAGCAAGAATGGGGCTTTCCAAATGGAAAGCAAGGCTAGTACCATCATGCCCCCATTACCATGGGCACAGGCAGCATACATCTCTGTGGTTTCTAACAAGTCAAAAGAACCACAGGGTACACACTGGTTGCTTCCCTGAATCAACTTCTCGAGGCAGGGTGTTCTGCGTCTTGTGAACGGCCTCACCAAGGAAGGCCCTAGCTAGGCCCATGGGCCCGTGCCTCTTCAAAAGCCTGCAGTGCTACAGGAAAAACTCTGCTTTAGTTGCAATGAGAATGCAAGCAGTGTTTCTCCTGATGGCAGTGTAACTTCAGGTAAGAGGTCTTAGATGGAAGAAGAAGCCTAGTGTTTTTCCTCTGTGCAGCTCAGTCTAAAGAATGAGTTCGACTTCCACGGCATGTTGGAACTTGCTAGAACGGTGCTCGTGAACTCGTGCGAGTGCTGTGAATCAAGATATGACAAGAAAGAGTGCAGTGTGTTGCCCATGACTCAGCAGACACAGAGGAACTCCGAGGGACCAATGGGCCTCGTTGTTGCTCAGCAGGCCTACAGGGGTGTGGAGATACTCAGGGATCTTGGAACAAAAATGATGCTCACCCGAGAGGCCTAGGAGTCCTGAAAAGGGTACTTCCTTTAAAGTAAAGGAGAACAGCGACTAAGAACTAATGGAAAGAGCTGAATGCCTCCCTTTCTGCAGGGCTACTCAGGGCCTTACCTCGAGGCAAGGACTCACGTTGAGATTCCCTTTAGCTCTAGAGCATGGCAAGGTGAGCCCCACCCCGGCCAAAGAAGCTCCGTGTGTAGCCAGAGAAAACTCATTTTCTTCCCACACCAATGTAGAGGGACCAGAGGCCTGTCAACAGCAGAGAATTTCAGGGAGCTTCCCGGCGGCAAGAATGGAGCTTTCCAAACGGAAAGCAAGGCTAGTACCATCATGCCCCCATTTCCATGGGCACAGGCAGCATACATCTCTGTGGTTTTTAACAAGTCCAATGAGACACAGAGTACACACTGTTTTCCTCCCTTAATCAACTTCTCGAGGCAGGGTGTTCTGCATCTAGTGAACGGCCTCACCAAGGAAAGCCCAAGCTAGGCCTCTGGGCCCGTGCCTCTTCAAAAGTCTGCAGTGCTTCAGGAAAAACTGTGCTTTAGTTGCAATAGGAAGGCAAGTCGTCTTCTTCCTGGAGGCAGGGTGACTTCAGGTAGGAGGTCCTGGATGGAAGGAGAAGCCTAGTGTTTTTCTCTGTGCAGCTCAGACCAGGGAATGAGTGCGACTTCCACGGCATGTAGGAACTTGCTAGAACGGTGCTCGTGAACCTTGTATGAGTGCTGGCTTACTCAAGATGTCCCAATAAGAGTGCACTGTGTTGCCCTACACTCGGCATACACACTGTGAGTCGGAAAGCTACGGGCCTGGATATTGCTTAGAAGGGCCAGGGGAGCCTGAGGGTACTTGCTCTTCTTGCAGGGAATAGGGTTTCCAGGCGAGGCACCTAGGAGTCCTGAAAAGCGTACTGGCGTTAAAATGCTGCAGAGCGGCGACTACGGCCTCATGGAAACGGCTACACACCTCCGCTTCTGCATAGCATTTCAGGGCCTTACCTCGAGGCAAGTTCTCCCGTTGCTTGCACTGTGAGCGACACAGCATGTTAGGATGCTGTATTTCTCCTTGAATAGAGTGACTTCAGGAAAGAGGTCCTCGATAAATTCTAAGAAGAGTGTGTTCTCAGGGCAGCTCAGACGAGGGCAATCTCGAAAACTTGCAGGACATGTTGGACTGCCTAGAAATGTGGGTCTGATGCTGTTCGAGTGCTCTGGAAATATAGCTCTATTGAAGTAACGTACAGTGTGTTGCCAGAGACTCGGCAGACACAGAGGGCCTCCGAGGGTCGTATGGGAATCAATGCTGCTCAGCAGGCCCACAGGGGTGTGGAGGGCGTCAGTGATCTTGGAACAAAAATGATGCTCACCCGAAGGGCCTAGGAGTCCTGAAAAGGGTGCTTCCTTTAACATAAAGCGGAACCTCCACTAAGAGCTCATGGAAAGAGCTGCATGCCTCCCTTTCTGCAGGGCTACTCAGGGCCTTACCTCGAGGCAAGGACTCACGTTGAGATTCCCTTTAGCTCTAGAGCATGGCAAGGTGAGCCCCAACCGGGCCAATGAAGCTCCGTGTGTAGCCAGAGAAATCTCATTTTCTTCCCACACCCATGCCTACAGTGGCCAGAGAGCTGTTAACAGCAGAGAATTTCAGGGAGCTTCACGGCAGCAAGAATGGGGCTTTCCAAATGGAAAGCAAGGCTAGTACCATCATGCCCCCATTACCATGGGCACAGGCAGCATACATCTCTGTGGTTTCTAACAAGTCAAAAGAACCACAGGGTACACACTGGTTGCTTCCCTGAATCAACTTCTCGAGGCAGGGTGTTCTGCGTCTTGTGAACGGCCTCACCAAGGAAGGCCCTAGCTAGGCCCATGGGCCCGTGCCTCTTCAAAAGCCTGCAGTGCTACAGGAAAAACTCTGCTTTAGTTGCAATGAGAATGCAAGCAGTGTTTCTCCTGATGGCAGTGTAACTTCAGGTAAGAGGTCTTAGATGGAAGAAGAAGCCTAGTGTTTTTCCTCTGTGCAGCTCAGTCTAAAGAATGAGTTCGACTTCCACGGCATGTTGGAACTTGCTAGAACGGTGCTCGTGAACTCGTGCGAGTGCTGTGAATCAAGATATGACAAGAAAGAGTGCAGTGTGTTGCCCATGACTCAGCAGACACAGAGGAACTCCGAGGGACCAATGGGCCTCGTTGTTGCTCAGCAGGCCTACAGGGGTGTGGAGATACTCAGGGATCTTGGAACAAAAATGATGCTCACCCGAGAGGCCTAGGAGTCCTGAAAAGGGTACTTCCTTTAAAGTAAAGGAGAACAGCGACTAAGAACTAATGGAAAGAGCTGAATGCCTCCCTTTCTGCAGGGCTACTCAGGGCCTTACCTCGAGGCAAGGACTCACGTTGAGATTCCCTTTAGCTCTAGAGCATGGCAAGGTGAGCCCCACCCCGGCCAAAGAAGCTCCGTGTGTAGCCAGAGAAAACTCATTTTCTTCCCACACCAATGTAGAGGGACCAGAGGCCTGTCAACAGCAGAGAATTTCAGGGAGCTTCCCGGCGGCAAGAATGGAGCTTTCCAAACGGAAAGCAAGGCTAGTACCATCATGCCCCCATTTCCATGGGCACAGGCAGCATACATCTCTGTGGTTTTTAACAAGTCCAATGAGACACAGAGTACACACTGTTTTCCTCCCTTAATCAACTTCTCGAGGCAGGGTGTTCTGCATCTAGTGAACGGCCTCACCAAGGAAAGCCCAAGCTAGGCCTCTGGGCCCGTGCCTCTTCAAAAGTCTGCAGTGCTTCAGGAAAAACTGTGCTTTAGTTGCAATAGGAAGGCAAGTCGTCTTCTTCCTGGAGGCAGGGTGACTTCAGGTAGGAGGTCCTGGATGGAAGGAGAAGCCTAGTGTTTTTCTCTGTGCAGCTCAGACCAGGGAATGAGTGCGACTTCCACGGCATGTAGGAACTTGCTAGAACGGTGCTCGTGAACCTTGTATGAGTGCTGGCTTACTCAAGATGTCCCAATAAGAGTGCACTGTGTTGCCCTACACTCGGCATACACACTGTGAGTCGGAAAGCTACGGGCCTGGATATTGCTTAGAAGGGCCAGGGGAGCCTGAGGGTACTTGCTCTTCTTGCAGGGAATAGGGTTTCCAGGCGAGGCACCTAGGAGTCCTGAAAAGCGTACTGGCGTTAAAATGCTGCAGAGCGGCGACTACGGCCTCATGGAAACGGCTACACACCTCCGCTTCTGCATAGCATTTCAGGGCCTTACCTCGAGGCAAGTTCTCCCGTTGCTTGCACTGTGAGCGACACAGCATGTTAGGATGCTGTATTTCTCCTTGAATAGAGTGACTTCAGGAAAGAGGTCCTCGATAAATTCTAAGAAGAGTGTGTTCTCAGGGCAGCTCAGACGAGGGCAATCTCGAAAACTTGCAGGACATGTTGGACTGCCTAGAAATGTGGGTCTGATGCTGTTCGAGTGCTCTGGAAATATAGCTCTATTGAAGTAACGTACAGTGTGTTGCCAGAGACTCGGCAGACACAGAGGGCCTCCGAGGGTCGTATGGGAATCAATGCTGCTCAGCAGGCCCACAGGGGTGTGGAGGGCGTCAGTGATCTTGGAACAAAAATGATGCTCACCCGAAGGGCCTAGGAGTCCTGAAAAGGGTGCTTCCTTTAACATAAAGCGGAACCTCCACTAAGAGCTCATGGAAAGAGCTGCATGCCTCCCTTTCTGCAGGGCTACTCAGGGCCTTACCTCGAGGCAAGGACTCACGTTGAGATTCCCTTTAGCTCTAGAGCATGGCAAGGTGAGCCCCAACCGGGCCAATGAAGCTCCGTGTGTAGCCAGAGAAATCTCATTTTCTTCCCACACCCATGCCTACAGTGGCCAGAGAGCTGTTAACAGCAGAGAATTTCAGGGAGCTTCACGGCAGCAAGAATGGGGCTTTCCAAATGGAAAGCAAGGCTAGTACCATCATGCCCCCATTACCATGGGCACAGGCAGCATACACCTCTGTGGTTTCTAACAAGTCAAAAGAACCACAGGGTACACACTGGTTGCTTCCCTGAATCAACTTCTCGAGGCAGGGTGTTCTGCGTCTTGTGAACGGCCTCACCAAGGAAGGCCCTAGCTAGGCCCATGGGCCCGTGCCTCTTCAAAAGCCTGCAGTGCTACAGGAAAAACTCTGCTTTAGTTGCAATAAGAATGCAAGCAGTGTTTCTCCTGATGGCAGTGTAACTTCAGGTAAGAGGTCTTAGATGGAAGAAGAAGCCTAGTGTTTTTCCTCTGTGCAGCTCAGTCTAAAGAATGAGTTCGACTTCCACGGCATGTTGGAACTTGCTAGAACGGTGCTCGTGAACTTGTGCGAGTGCTGTGAATCAAGATATGACAAGAAAGAGTGCAGTGTGTTGCCCATGACTCAGCAGACACAGAGGAACTCCGAGGGACCAATGGGCCTCGTTGTTGCTCAGCAGGCCTACAGGGGTGTGGAGATACTCAGGGATCTTGGAACAAAAATGATGCTCACCCGAGAGGCCTAGGAGTCCTGAAAAGGGTACTTCCTTTAAAGTAAAGGAGAACAGCGACTAAGAACTAATGGAAAGAGCTGAATGCCTAACTTTCTGCAGGGCTACTCAGGGCCTTACCTCGAGGCAAGGACTCACGTTGAGATTCCCTTTAGCTCTAGAGCATGGCAAGGTGAGCCCCACCCCGGCCAAAGAAGCTCCGTGTGTAGCCAGAGAAAACTCATTTTCTTCCCACACCAATGTAGAGGGACCAGAGGCCTGTCAACAGCAGAGAATTTCAGGGAGCTTCCCGGCGGCAAGAATGGAGCTTTCCAAATGGAAAGCAAGGCTAGTACCATCATGCCCCCATTTCCATGGGCACAGGCAGCATACATCTCTGTGGTTTTTAACAAGTCCAATGAGACACAGAGTACACACTGTTTTCCTCCCTTAATCAACTTCTCGAGGCAGGGTGTTCTGCATCTAGTGAACGGCCTCACCAAGGAAAGCCCAAGCTAGGCCTCTGGGCCCGTGCCTCTTCAAAAGTCTGCAGTGCTTCAGGAAAAACTGTGCTTTAGTTGCAATAGGAAGGCAAGTCGTCTTCTTCCTGGAGGCAGGGTGACTTCAGGTAGGAGGTCCTGGATGGAAGGAGAAGCCTAGTGTTTTTCTCTGTGCAGCTCAGACCAGGGAATGAGTGCGACTTCCACGGCATGTAGGAACTTGCTAGAACGGTGCTCGTGAACCTTGTATGAGTGCTGGCTTACTCAAGATGTCCCAATAAGAGTGCACTGTGTTGCCCTACACTCGGCATACACACTGTGAGTCGGAAAGCTACGGGCCTGGATATTGCTTAGAAGGGCCAGGGGAGCCTGAGGGTACTTGCTCTTCTTGCAGGGAATAGGGTTTCCAGGCGAGGCACCTAGGAGTCCTGAAAAGCGTACTGGCGTTAAAATGCTGCAGAGCGGCGACTACGGCCTCATGGAAACGGCTACACACCTCCGCTTCTGCATAGCATTTCAGGGCCTTACCTCGAGGCAAGTTCTCCCGTTGCTTGCACTGTGAGCGACACAGCATGTTAGGATGCTGTATTTCTCCTTGAATAGAGTGACTTCAGGAAAGAGGTCCTCGATAAATTCTAAGAAGAGTGTGTTCTCAGGGCAGCTCAGACGAGGGCAATCTCGAAAACTTGCAGGACATGTTGGACTGCCTAGAAATGTGGGTCTGATGCTGTTCGAGTGCTCTGGAAATATAGCTCTATTGAAGTAACGTACAGTGTGTTGCCAGAGACTCGGCAGACACAGAGGGCCTCCGAGGGTCGTATGGGAATCAATGCTGCTCAGCAGGCCCACAGGGGTGTGGAGGGCGTCAGTGATCTTGGAACAAAAATGATGCTCACCCGAAGGGCCTAGGAGTCCTGAAAAGGGTGCTTCCTTTAACATAAAGCGGAACCTCCACTAAGAGCTCATGGAAAGAGCTGCATGCCTCCCTTTCTGCAGGGCTACTCAGGGCCTTACCTCGAGGCAAGGACTCACGTTGAGATTCCCTTTAGCTCTAGAGCATGGCAAGGTGAGCCCCAACCGGGCCAATGAAGCTCCGTGTGTAGCCAGAGAAATCTCATTTTCTTCCCACACCCATGCCTACAGTGGCCAGAGAGCTGTTAACAGCAGAGAATTTCAGGGAGCTTCACGGCAGCAAGAATGGGGCTTTCCAAATGGAAAGCAAGGCTAGTACCATCATGCCCCCATTACCATGGGCACAGGCAGCATACATCTCTGTGGTTTCTAACAAGTCAAAAGAACCACAGGGTACACACTGGTTGCTTCCCTGAATCAACTTCTCGAGGCAGGGTGTTCTGCGTCTTGTGAACGGCCTCACCAAGGAAGGCCCTAGCTAGGCCCATGGGCCCGTGCCTCTTCAAAAGCCTGCAGTGCTACAGGAAAAACTCTGCTTTAGTTGCAATGAGAATGCAAGCAGTGTTTCTCCTGATGGCAGTGTAACTTCAGGTAAGAGGTCTTAGATGGAAGAAGAAGCCTAGTGTTTTTCCTCTGTGCAGCTCAGTCTAAAGAATGAGTTCGACTTCCACGGCATGTTGGAACTTGCTAGAACGGTGCTCGTGAACTTGTGCGAGTGCTGTGAATCAAGATATGACAAGAAAGAGTGCAGTGTGTTGCCCATGACTCAGCAGACACAGAGGAACTCCGAGGGACCAATGGGCCTCGTTGTTGCTCAGCAGGCCTACAGGGGTGTGGAGATACTCAGGGATCTTGGAACAAAAATGATGCTCACCCGAGAGGCCTAGGAGTCCTGAAAAGGGTACTTCCTTTAAAGTAAAGGAGAACAGCGACTAAGAACTAATGGAAAGAGCTGAATGCCTAACTTTCTGCAGGGCTACTCAGGGCCTTACCTCGAGGCAAGGACTCACGTTGAGATTCCCTTTAGCTCTAGAGCATGGCAAGGTGAGCCCCACCCCGGCCAAAGAAGCTCCGTGTGTAGCCAGAGAAAACTCATTTTCTTCCCACACCAATGTAGAGGGACCAGAGGCCTGTCAACAGCAGAGAATTTCAGGGAGCTTCCCGGCGGCAAGAATGGAGCTTTCCAAATGGAAAGCAAGGCTAGTACCATCATGCCCCCATTTCCATGGGCACAGGCAGCATACATCTCTGTGGTTTTTAACAAGTCCAATGAGACACAGAGTACACACTGTTTTCCTCCCTTAATCAACTTCTCGAGGCAGGGTGTTCTGCATCTAGTGAACGGCCTCACCAAGGAAAGCCCAAGCTAGGCCTCTGGGCCCGTGCCTCTTCAAAAGTCTGCAGTGCTTCAGGAAAAACTGTGCTTTAGTTGCAATAGGAAGGCAAGTCGTCTTCTTCCTGGAGGCAGGGTGACTTCAGGTAGGAGGTCCTGGATGGAAGGAGAAGCCTAGTGTTTTTCTCTGTGCAGCTCAGACCAGGGAATGAGTGCGACTTCCACGGCATGTAGGAACTTGCTAGAACGGTGCTCGTGAACCTTGTATGAGTGCTGGCTTACTCAAGATGTCCCAATAAGAGTGCACTGTGTTGCCCTACACTCGGCATACACACTGTGAGTCGGAAAGCTACGGGCCTGGATATTGCTTAGAAGGGCCAGGGGAGCCTGAGGGTACTTGCTCTTCTTGCAGGGAATAGGGTTTCCAGGCGAGGCACCTAGGAGTCCTGAAAAGCGTACTGGCGTTAAAATGCTGCAGAGCGGCGACTACGGCCTCATGGAAACGGCTACACACCTCCGCTTCTGCATAGCATTTCAGGGCCTTACCTCGAGGCAAGTTCTCCCGTTGCTTGCACTGTGAGCGACACAGCATGTTAGGATGCTGTATTTCTCCTTGAATAGAGTGACTTCAGGAAAGAGGTCCTCGATAAATTCTAAGAAGAGTGTGTTCTCAGGGCAGCTCAGACGAGGGCAATCTCGAAAACTTGCAGGACATGTTGGACTGCCTAGAAATGTGGGTCTGATGCTGTTCGAGTGCTCTGGAAATATAGCTCTATTGAAGTAACGTACAGTGTGTTGCCAGAGACTCGGCAGACACAGAGGGCCTCCGAGGGTCGTATGGGAATCAATGCTGCTCAGCAGGCCCACAGGGGTGTGGAGGGCGTCAGTGATCTTGGAACAAAAATGATGCTCACCCGAAGGGCCTAGGAGTCCTGAAAAGGGTGCTTCCTTTAACATAAAGCGGAACCTCCACTAAGAGCTCATGGAAAGAGCTGCATGCCTCCCTTTCTGCAGGGCTACTCAGGGCCTTACCTCGAGGCAAGGACTCACGTTGAGATTCCCTTTAGCTCTAGAGCATGGCAAGGTGAGCCCCAACCGGGCCAATGAAGCTCCGTGTGTAGCCAGAGAAATCTCATTTTCTTCCCACACCCATGCCTACAGTGGCCAGAGAGCTGTTAACAGCAGAGAATTTCAGGGAGCTTCACGGCAGCAAGAATGGGGCTTTCCAAATGGAAAGCAAGGCTAGTACCATCATGCCCCCATTACCATGGGCACAGGCAGCATACATCTCTGTGGTTTCTAACAAGTCAAAAGAACCACAGGGTACACACTGGTTGCTTCCCTGAATCAACTTCTCGAGGCAGGGTGTTCTGCGTCTTGTGAACGGCCTCACCAAGGAAGGCCCTAGCTAGGCCCATGGGCCCGTGCCTCTTCAAAAGCCTGCAGTGCTACAGGAAAAACTCTGCTTTAGTTGCAATGAGAATGCAAGCAGTGTTTCTCCTGATGGCAGTGTAACTTCAGGTAAGAGGTCTTAGATGGAAGAAGAAGCCTAGTGTTTTTCCTCTGTGCAGCTCAGTCTAAAGAATGAGTTCGACTTCCACGGCATGTTGGAACTTGCTAGAACGGTGCTCGTGAACTCGTGCGAGTGCTGTGAATCAAGATATGACAAGAAAGAGTGCAGTGTGTTGCCCATGACTCAGCAGACACAGAGGAACTCCGAGGGACCAATGGGCCTCGTTGTTGCTCAGCAGGCCTACAGGGGTGTGGAGATACTCAGGGATCTTGGAACAAAAATGATGCTCACCCGAGAGGCCTAGGAGTCCTGAAAAGGGTACTTCCTTTAAAGTAAAGGAGAACAGCGACTAAGAACTAATGGAAAGAGCTGAATGCCTCCCTTTCTGCAGGGCTACTCAGGGCCTTACCTCGAGGCAAGGACTCACGTTGAGATTCCCTTTAGCTCTAGAGCATGGCAAGGTGAGCCCCACCCCGGCCAAAGAAGCTCCGTGTGTAGCCAGAGAAAACTCATTTTCTTCCCACACCAATGTAGAGGGACCAGAGGCCTGTCAACAGCAGAGAATTTCAGGGAGCTTCCCGGCGGCAAGAATGGAGCTTTCCAAACGGAAAGCAAGGCTAGTACCATCATGCCCCCATTTCCATGGGCACACGCAGCATACATCTCTGTGGTTTTTAACAAGTCCAATGAGACACAGAGTACACACTGTTTTCCTCCCTTAATCAACTTCTCGAGGCAGGGTGTTCTGCATCTAGTGAACGGCCTCACCAAGGAAAGCCCAAGCTAGGCCTCTGGGCCCGTGCCTCTTCAAAAGTCTGCAGTGCTTCAGGAAAAACTGTGCTTTAGTTGCAATAGGAAGGCAAGTCGTCTTCTTCCTGGAGGCAGGGTGACTTCAGGTAGGAGGTCCTGGATGGAAGGAGAAGCCTAGTGTTTTTCTCTGTGCAGCTCAGACCAGGGAATGAGTGCGACTTCCACGGCATGTAGGAACTTGCTAGAACGGTGCTCGTGAACCTTGTATGAGTGCTGGCTTACTCAAGATGTCCCAATAAGAGTGCACTGTGTTGCCCTACACTCGGCATACACACTGTGAGTCGGAAAGCTACGGGCCTGGATATTGCTTAGAAGGGCCAGGGGAGCCTGAGGGTACTTGCTCTTCTTGCAGGGAATAGGGTTTCCAGGCGAGGCACCTAGGAGTCCTGAAAAGCGTACTGGCGTTAAAATGCTGCAGAGCGGCGACTACGGCCTCATGGAAACGGCTACACACCTCCGCTTCTGCATAGCATTTCAGGGCCTTACCTCGAGGCAAGTTCTCCCGTTGCTTGCACTGTGAGCGACACAGCATGTTAGGATGCTGTATTTCTCCTTGAATAGAGTGACTTCAGGAAAGAGGTCCTCGATAAATTCTAAGAAGAGTGTGTTCTCAGGGCAGCTCAGACGAGGGCAATCTCGAAAACTTGCAGGACATGTTGGACTGCCTAGAAATGTGGGTCTGATGCTGTTCGAGTGCTCTGGAAATATAGCTCTATTGAAGTAACGTACAGTGTGTTGCCAGAGACTCGGCAGACACAGAGGGCCTCCGAGGGTCGTATGGGAATCAATGCTGCTCAGCAGGCCCACAGGGGTGTGGAGGGCGTCAGTGATCTTGGAACAAAAATGATGCTCACCCGAAGGGCCTAGGAGTCCTGAAAAGGGTGCTTCCTTTAACATAAAGCGGAACCTCCACTAAGAGCTCATGGAAAGAGCTGCATGCCTCCCTTTCTGCAGGGCTACTCAGGGCCTTACCTCGAGGCAAGGACTCACGTTGAGATTCCCTTTAGCTCTAGAGCATGGCAAGGTGAGCCCCAACCGGGCCAATGAAGCTCCGTGTGTAGCCAGAGAAATCTCATTTTCTTCCCACACCCATGCCTACAGTGGCCAGAGAGCTGTTAACAGCAGAGAATTTCAGGGAGCTTCACGGCAGCAAGAATGGGGCTTTCCAAATGGAAAGCAAGGCTAGTACCATCATGCCCCCATTACCATGGGCACAGGCAGCATACATCTCTGTGGTTTCTAACAAGTCAAAAGAACCACAGGGTACACACTGGTTGCTTCCCTGAATCAACTTCTCGAGGCAGGGTGTTCTGCGTCTTGTGAACGGCCTCACCAAGGAAGGCCCTAGCTAGGCCCATGGGCCCGTGCCTCTTCAAAAGCCTGCAGTGCTACAGGAAAAACTCTGCTTTAGTTGCAATAAGAATGCAAGCAGTGTTTCTCCTGATGGCAGTGTAACTTCAGGTAAGAGGTCTTAGATGGAAGAAGAAGCCTAGTGTTTTTCCTCTGTGCAGCTCAGTCTAAAGAATGAGTTCGACTTCCACGGCATGTTGGAACTTGCTAGAACGGTGCTCGTGAACTCGTGCGAGTGCTGTGAATCAAGATATGACAAGAAAGAGTGCAGTGTGTTGCCCATGACTCAGCAGACACAGAGGAACTCCGAGGGACCAATGGGCCTCGTTGTTGCTCAGCAGGCCTACAGGGGTGTGGAGATACTCAGGGATCTTGGAACAAAAATGATGCTCACCCGAGAGGCCTAGGAGTCCTGAAAAGGGTACTTCCTTTAAAGTAAAGGAGAACAGCGAATAAGAACTAATGGAAAGAGCTGAATGCCTAACTTTCTGCAGGGCTACTCAGGGCCTTACCTCGAGGCAAGGACTCACGTTGAGATTCCCTTTAGCTCTAGAGCATGGCAAGGTGAGCCCCACCCCGGCCAAAGAAGCTCCGTGTGTAGCCAGAGAAAACTCATTTTCTTCCCACACCAATGTAGAGGGACCAGAGGCCTGTCAACAGCAGAGAATTTCAGGGAGCTTCCCGGCGGCAAGAATGGAGCTTTCCAAATGGAAAGCAAGGCTAGTACCATCATGCCCCCATTTCCATGGGCACAGGCAGCATACATCTCTGTGGTTTTTAACAAGTCCAATGAGACACAGAGTACACACTGTTTTCCTCCCTTAATCAACTTCTCGAGGCAGGGTGTTCTGCATCTAGTGAACGGCCTCACCAAGGAAAGCCCAAGGTAGGCCTCTGGGCCCGTGCCTCTTCAAAAGTCTGCAGTGCTTCAGGAAAAACTGTGCTTTAGTTGCAATAGGAAGGCAAGTCGTCTTCTTCCTGGAGGCAGGGTGACTTCAGGTAGGAGGTCCTGGATGGAAGGAGAAGCCTAGTGTTTTTCTCTGTGCAGCTCAGACCAGGGAATGAGTGCGACTTCCACGGCATGTAGGAACTTGCTAGAACGGTGCTCGTGAACCTTGTATGAGTGCTGGCTTACTCAAGATGTCCCAATAAGAGTGCACTGTGTTGCCCTACACTCGGCATACACACTGTGAGTCGGAAAGCTACGGGCCTGGATATTGCTTAGAAGGGCCAGGGGAGCCTGAGGGTACTTGCTCTTCTTGCAGGGAATAGGGTTTCCAGGCGAGGCACCTAGGAGTCCTGAAAAGCGTACTGGCGTTAAAATGCTGCAGAGCGGCGACTACGGCCTCATGGAAACGGCTACACACCTCCGCTTCTGCATAGCATTTCAGGGCCTTACCTCGAGGCAAGTTCTCCCGTTGCTTGCACTGTGAGCGACACAGCATGTTAGGATGCTGTATTTCTCCTTGAATAGAGTGACTTCAGGAAAGAGGTCCTCGATAAATTCTAAGAAGAGTGTGTTCTCAGGGCAGCTCAGACGAGGGCAATCTCGAAAACTTGCAGGACATGTTGGACTGCCTAGAAATGTGGGTCTGATGCTGTTCGAGTGCTCTGGAAATATAGCTCTATTGAAGTAACGTACAGTGTGTTGCCAGAGACTCGGCAGACACAGAGGGCCTCCGAGGGTCGTATGGGAATCAATGCTGCTCAGCAGGCCCACAGGGGTGTGGAGGGCGTCAGTGATCTTGGAACAAAAATGATGCTCACCCGAAGGGCCTAGGAGTCCTGAAAAGGGTGCTTCCTTTAACATAAAGCGGAACCTCCACTAAGAGCTCATGGAAAGAGCTGCATGCCTCCCTTTCTGCAGGGCTACTCAGGGCCTTACCTCGAGGCAAGGACTCACGTTGAGATTCCCTTTAGCTCTAGAGCATGGCAAGGTGAGCCCCAACCGGGCCAATGAAGCTCCGTGTGTAGCCAGAGAAATCTCATTTTCTTCCCACACCCATGCCTACAGTGGCCAGAGAGCTGTTAACAGCAGAGAATTTCAGGGAGCTTCACGGCAGCAAGAATGGGGCTTTCCAAATGGAAAGCAAGGCTAGTACCATCATGCCCCCATTACCATGGGCACAGGCAGCATACATCTCTGTGGTTTCTAACAAGTCAAAAGAACCACAGGGTACACACTGGTTGCTTCCCTGAATCAACTTCTCGAGGCAGGGTGTTCTGCGTCTTGTGAACGGCCTCACCAAGGAAGGCCCTAGCTAGGCCCATGGGCCCGTGCCTCTTCAAAAGCCTGCAGTGCTACAGGAAAAACTCTGCTTTAGTTGCAATGAGAATGCAAGCAGTGTTTCTCCTGATGGCAGTGTAACTTCAGGTAAGAGGTCTTAGATGGAAGAAGAAGCCTAGTGTTTTTCCTCTGTGCAGCTCAGTCTAAAGAATGAGTTCGACTTCCACGGCATGTTGGAACTTGCTAGAACGGTGCTCGTGAACTTGTGCGAGTGCTGTGAATCAAGATATGACAAGAAAGAGTGCAGTGTGTTGCCCATGACTCAGCAGACACAGAGGAACTCCGAGGGACCAATGGGCCTCGTTGTTGCTCAGCAGGCCTACAGGGGTGTGGAGATACTCAGGGATCTTGGAACAAAAATGATGCTCACCCGAGAGGCCTAGGAGTCCTGAAAAGGGTACTTCCTTTAAAGTAAAGGAGAACAGCGAATAAGAACTAATGGAAAGAGCTGAATGCCTAACTTTCTGCAGGGCTACTCAGGGCCTTACCTCGAGGCAAGGACTCACGTTGAGATTCCCTTTAGCTCTAGAGCATGGCAAGGTGAGCCCCACCCCGGCCAAAGAAGCTCCGTGTGTAGCCAGAGAAAACTCATTTTCTTCCCACACCAATGTAGAGGGACCAGAGGCCTGTCAACAGCAGAGAATTTCAGGGAGCTTCCCGGCGGCAAGAATGGAGCTTTCCAAATGGAAAGCAAGGCTAGTACCATCATGCCCCCATTTCCATGGGCACAGGCAGCATACATCTCTGTGGTTTTTAACAAGTCCAATGAGACACAGAGTACACACTGTTTTCCTCCCTTAATCAACTTCTCGAGGCAGGGTGTTCTGCATCTAGTGAACGGCCTCACCAAGGAAAGCCCAAGCTAGGCCTCTGGGCCCGTGCCTCTTCAAAAGTCTGCAGTGCTTCAGGAAAAACTGTGCTTTAGTTGCAATAGGAAGGCAAGTCGTCTTCTTCCTGGAGGCAGGGTGACTTCAGGTAGGAGGTCCTGGATGGAAGGAGAAGCCTAGTGTTTTTCTCTGTGCAGCTCAGACCAGGGAATGAGTGCGACTTCCACGGCATGTAGGAACTTGCTAGAACGGTGCTCGTGAACCTTGTATGAGTGCTGGCTTACTCAAGATGTCCCAATAAGAGTGCACTGTGTTGCCCTACACTCGGCATACACACTGTGAGTCGGAAAGCTACGGGCCTGGATATTGCTTAGAAGGGCCAGGGGAGCCTGAGGGTACTTGCTCTTCTTGCAGGGAATAGGGTTTCCAGGCGAGGCACCTAGGAGTCCTGAAAAGCGTACTGGCGTTAAAATGCTGCAGAGCGGCGACTACGGCCTCATGGAAACGGCTACACACCTCCGCTTCTGCATAGCATTTCAGGGCCTTACCTCGAGGCAAGTTCTCCCGTTGCTTGCACTGTGAGCGACACAGCATGTTAGGATGCTGTATTTCTCCTTGAATAGAGTGACTTCAGGAAAGAGGTCCTCGATAAATTCTAAGAAGAGTGTGTTCTCAGGGCAGCTCAGACGAGGGCAATCTCGAAAACTTGCAGGACATGTTGGACTGCCTAGAAATGTGGGTCTGATGCTGTTCGAGTGCTCTGGAAATATAGCTCTATTGAAGTAACGTACAGTGTGTTGCCAGAGACTCGGCAGACACAGAGGGCCTCCGAGGGTCGTATGGGAATCAATGCTGCTCAGCAGGCCCACAGGGGTGTGGAGGGCGTCAGTGATCTTGGAACAAAAATGATGCTCACCCGAAGGGCCTAGGAGTCCTGAAAAGGGTGCTTCCTTTAACATAAAGCGGAACCTCCACTAAGAGCTCATGGAAAGAGCTGCATGCCTCCCTTTCTGCAGGGCTACTCAGGGCCTTACCTCGAGGCAAGGACTCACGTTGAGATTCCCTTTAGCTCTAGAGCATGGCAAGGTGAGCCCCAACCGGGCCAATGAAGCTCCGTGTGTAGCCAGAGAAATCTCATTTTCTTCCCACACCCATGCCTACAGTGGCCAGAGAGCTGTTAACAGCAGAGAATTTCAGGGAGCTTCACGGCAGCAAGAATGGGGCTTTCCAAATGGAAAGCAAGGCTAGTACCATCATGCCCCCATTACCATGGGCACAGGCAGCATACATCTCTGTGGTTTCTAACAAGTCAAAAGAACCACAGGGTACACACTGGTTGCTTCCCTGAATCAACTTCTCGAGGCAGGGTGTTCTGCGTCTTGTGAACGGCCTCACCAAGGAAGGCCCTAGCTAGGCCCATGGGCCCGTGCCTCTTCAAAAGCCTGCAGTGCTACAGGAAAAACTCTGCTTTAGTTGCAATGAGAATGCAAGCAGTGTTTCTCCTGATGGCAGTGTAACTTCAGGTAAGAGGTCTTAGATGGAAGAAGAAGCCTAGTGTTTTTCCTCTGTGCAGCTCAGTCTAAAGAATGAGTTCGACTTCCACGGCATGTTGGAACTTGCTAGAACGGTGCTCGTGAACTCGTGCGAGTGCTGTGAATCAAGATATGACAAGAAAGAGTGCAGTGTGTTGCCCATGACTCAGCAGACACAGAGGAACTCCGAGGGACCAATGGGCCTCGTTGTTGCTCAGCAGGCCTACAGGGGTGTGGAGATACTCAGGGATCTTGGAACAAAAATGATGCTCACCCGAGAGGCCTAGGAGTCCTGAAAAGGGTACTTCCTTTAAAGTAAAGGAGAACAGCGACTAAGAACTAATGGAAAGAGCTGAATGCCTCCCTTTCTGCAGGGCTACTCAGGGCCTTACCTCGAGGCAAGGACTCACGTTGAGATTCCCTTTAGCTCTAGAGCATGGCAAGGTGAGCCCCACCCCGGCCAAAGAAGCTCCGTGTGTAGCCAGAGAAAACTCATTTTCTTCCCACACCAATGTAGAGGGACCAGAGGCCTGTCAACAGCAGAGAATTTCAGGGAGCTTCCCGGCGGCAAGAATGGAGCTTTCCAAACGGAAAGCAAGGCTAGTACCATCATGCCCCCATTTCCATGGGCACAGGCAGCATACATCTCTGTGGTTTTTAACAAGTCCAATGAGACACAGAGTACACACTGTTTTCCTCCCTTAATCAACTTCTCGAGGCAGGGTGTTCTGCATCTAGTGAACGGCCTCACCAAGGAAAGCCCAAGCTAGGCCTCTGGGCCCGTGCCTCTTCAAAAGTCTGCAGTGCTTCAGGAAAAACTGTGCTTTAGTTGCAATAGGAAGGCAAGTCGTCTTCTTCCTGGAGGCAGGGTGACTTCAGGTAGGAGGTCCTGGATGGAAGGAGAAGCCTAGTGTTTTTCTCTGTGCAGCTCAGACCAGGGAATGAGTGCGACTTCCACGGCATGTAGGAACTTGCTAGAACGGTGCTCGTGAACCTTGTATGAGTGCTGGCTTACTCAAGATGTCCCAATAAGAGTGCACTGTGTTGCCCTACACTCGGCATACACACTGTGAGTCGGAAAGCTACGGGCCTGGATATTGCTTAGAAGGGCCAGGGGAGCCTGAGGGTACTTGCTCTTCTTGCAGGGAATAGGGTTTCCAGGCGAGGCACCTAGGAGTCCTGAAAAGCGTACTGGCGTTAAAATGCTGCAGAGCGGCGACTACGGCCTCATGGAAACGGCTACACACCTCCGCTTCTGCATAGCATTTCAGGGCCTTACCTCGAGGCAAGTTCTCCCGTTGCTTGCACTGTGAGCGACACAGCATGTTAGGATGCTGTATTTCTCCTTGAATAGAGTGACTTCAGGAAAGAGGTCCTCGATAAATTCTAAGAAGAGTGTGTTCTCAGGGCAGCTCAGACGAGGGCAATCTCGAAAACTTGCAGGACATGTTGGACTGCCTAGAAATGTGGGTCTGATGCTGTTCGAGTGCTCTGGAAATATAGCTCTATTGAAGTAACGTACAGTGTGTTGCCAGAGACTCGGCAGACACAGAGGGCCTCCGAGGGTCGTATGGGAATCAATGCTGCTCAGCAGGCCCACAGGGGTGTGGAGGGCGTCAGTGATCTTGGAACAAAAATGATGCTCACCCGAAGGGCCTAGGAGTCCTGAAAAGGGTGCTTCCTTTAACATAAAGCGGAACCTCCACTAAGAGCTCATGGAAAGAGCTGCATGCCTCCCTTTCTGCAGGGCTACTCAGGGCCTTACCTCGAGGCAAGGACTCACGTTGAGATTCCCTTTAGCTCTAGAGCATGGCAAGGTGAGCCCCAACCGGGCCAATGAAGCTCCGTGTGTAGCCAGAGAAATCTCATTTTCTTCCCACACCCATGCCTACAGTGGCCAGAGAGCTGTTAACAGCAGAGAATTTCAGGGAGCTTCACGGCAGCAAGAATGGGGCTTTCCAAATGGAAAGCAAGGCTAGTACCATCATGCCCCCATTACCATGGGCACAGGCAGCATACATCTCTGTGGTTTCTAACAAGTCAAAAGAACCACAGGGTACACACTGGTTGCTTCCCTGAATCAACTTCTCGAGGCAGGGTGTTCTGCGTCTTGTGAACGGCCTCACCAAGGAAGGCCCTAGCTAGGCCCATGGGCCCGTGCCTCTTCAAAAGCCTGCAGTGCTACAGGAAAAACTCTGCTTTAGTTGCAATGAGAATGCAAGCAGTGTTTCTCCTGATGGCAGTGTAACTTCAGGTAAGAGGTCTTAGATGGAAGAAGAAGCCTAGTGTTTTTCCTCTGTGCAGCTCAGTCTAAAGAATGAGTTCGACTTCCACGGCATGTTGGAACTTGCTAGAACGGTGCTCGTGAACTTGTGCGAGTGCTGTGAATCAAGATATGACAAGAAAGAGTGCAGTGTGTTGCCCATGACTCAGCAGACACAGAGGAACTCCGAGGGACCAATGGGCCTCGTTGTTGCTCAGCAGGCCTACAGGGGTGTGGAGATACTCAGGGATCTTGGAACAAAAATGATGCTCACCCGAGAGGCCTAGGAGTCCTGAAAAGGGTACTTCCTTTAAAGTAAAGGAGAACAGCGAATAAGAACTAATGGAAAGAGCTGAATGCCTAACTTTCTGCAGGGCTACTCAGGGCCTTACCTCGAGGCAAGGACTCACGTTGAGATTCCCTTTAGCTCTAGAGCATGGCAAGGTGAGCCCCACCCCGGCCAAAGAAGCTCCGTGTGTAGCCAGAGAAAACTCATTTTCTTCCCACACCAATGTAGAGGGACCAGAGGCCTGTCAACAGCAGAGAATTTCAGGGAGCTTCCCGGCGGCAAGAATGGAGCTTTCCAAATGGAAAGCAAGGCTAGTACCATCATGCCCCCATTTCCATGGGCACAGGCAGCATACATCTCTGTGGTTTTTAACAAGTCCAATGAGACACAGAGTACACACTGTTTTCCTCCCTTAATCAACTTCTCGAGGCAGGGTGTTCTGCATCTAGTGAACGGCCTCACCAAGGAAAGCCCAAGCTAGGCCTCTGGGCCCGTGCCTCTTCAAAAGTCTGCAGTGCTTCAGGAAAAACTGTGCTTTAGTTGCAATAGGAAGGCAAGTCGTCTTCTTCCTGGAGGCAGGGTGACTTCAGGTAGGAGGTCCTGGATGGAAGGAGAAGCCTAGTGTTTTTCTCTGTGCAGCTCAGACCAGGGAATGAGTGCGACTTCCACGGCATGTAGGAACTTGCTAGAACGGTGCTCGTGAACCTTGTATGAGTGCTGGCTTACTCAAGATGTCCCAATAAGAGTGCACTGTGTTGCCCTACACTCGGCATACACACTGTGAGTCGGAAAGCTACGGGCCTGGATATTGCTTAGAAGGGCCAGGGGAGCCTGAGGGTACTTGCTCTTCTTGCAGGGAATAGGGTTTCCAGGCGAGGCACCTAGGAGTCCTGAAAAGCGTACTGGCGTTAAAATGCTGCAGAGCGGCGACTACGGCCTCATGGAAACGGCTACACACCTCCGCTTCTGCATAGCATTTCAGGGCCTTACCTCGAGGCAAGTTCTCCCGTTGCTTGCACTGTGAGCGACACAGCATGTTAGGATGCTGTATTTCTCCTTGAATAGAGTGACTTCAGGAAAGAGGTCCTCGATAAATTCTAAGAAGAGTGTGTTCTCAGGGCAGCTCAGACGAGGGCAATCTCGAAAACTTGCAGGACATGTTGGACTGCCTAGAAATGTGGGTCTGATGCTGTTCGAGTGCTCTGGAAATATAGCTCTATTGAAGTAACGTACAGTGTGTTGCCAGAGACTCGGCAGACACAGAGGGCCTCCGAGGGTCGTATGGGAATCAATGCTGCTCAGCAGGCCCACAGGGGTGTGGAGGGCGTCAGTGATCTTGGAACAAAAATGATGCTCACCCGAAGGGCCTAGGAGTCCTGAAAAGGGTGCTTCCTTTAACATAAAGCGGAACCTCCACTAAGAGCTCATGGAAAGAGCTGCATGCCTCCCTTTCTGCAGGGCTACTCAGGGCCTTACCTCGAGGCAAGGACTCACGTTGAGATTCCCTTTAGCTCTAGAGCATGGCAAGGTGAGCCCCAACCGGGCCAATGAAGCTCCGTGTGTAGCCAGAGAAATCTCATTTTCTTCCCACACCCATGCCTACAGTGGCCAGAGAGCTGTTAACAGCAGAGAATTTCAGGGAGCTTCACGGCAGCAAGAATGGGGCTTTCCAAATGGAAAGCAAGGCTAGTACCATCATGCCCCCATTACCATGGGCACAGGCAGCATACATCTCTGTGGTTTCTAACAAGTCAAAAGAACCACAGGGTACACACTGGTTGCTTCCCTGAATCAACTTCTCGAGGCAGGGTGTTCTGCGTCTTGTGAACGGCCTCACCAAGGAAGGCCCTAGCTAGGCCCATGGGCCCGTGCCTCTTCAAAAGCCTGCAGTGCTACAGGAAAAACTCTGCTTTAGTTGCAATGAGAATGCAAGCAGTGTTTCTCCTGATGGCAGTGTAACTTCAGGTAAGAGGTCTTAGATGGAAGAAGAAGCCTAGTGTTTTTCCTCTGTGCAGCTCAGTCTAAAGAATGAGTTCGACTTCCACGGCATGTTGGAACTTGCTAGAACGGTGCTCGTGAACTCGTGCGAGTGCTGTGAATCAAGATATGACAAGAAAGAGTGCAGTGTGTTGCCCATGACTCAGCAGACACAGAGGAACTCCGAGGGACCAATGGGCCTCGTTGTTGCTCAGCAGGCCTACAGGGGTGTGGAGATACTCAGGGATCTTGGAACAAAAATGATGCTCACCCGAGAGGCCTAGGAGTCCTGAAAAGGGTACTTCCTTTAAAGTAAAGGAGAACAGCGACTAAGAACTAATGGAAAGAGCTGAATGCCTCCCTTTCTGCAGGGCTACTCAGGGCCTTACCTCGAGGCAAGGACTCACGTTGAGATTCCCTTTAGCTCTAGAGCATGGCAAGGTGAGCCCCACCCCGGCCAAAGAAGCTCCGTGTGTAGCCAGAGAAAACTCATTTTCTTCCCACACCAATGTAGAGGGACCAGAGGCCTGTCAACAGCAGAGAATTTCAGGGAGCTTCCCGGCGGCAAGAATGGAGCTTTCCAAACGGAAAGCAAGGCTAGTACCATCATGCCCCCATTTCCATGGGCACAGGCAGCATACATCTCTGTGGTTTTTAACAAGTCCAATGAGACACAGAGTACACACTGTTTTCCTCCCTTAATCAACTTCTCGAGGCAGGGTGTTCTGCATCTAGTGAACGGCCTCACCAAGGAAAGCCCAAGCTAGGCCTCTGGGCCCGTGCCTCTTCAAAAGTCTGCAGTGCTTCAGGAAAAACTGTGCTTTAGTTGCAATAGGAAGGCAAGTCGTCTTCTTCCTGGAGGCAGGGTGACTTCAGGTAGGAGGTCCTGGATGGAAGGAGAAGCCTAGTGTTTTTCTCTGTGCAGCTCAGACCAGGGAATGAGTGCGACTTCCACGGCATGTAGGAACTTGCTAGAACGGTGCTCGTGAACCTTGTATGAGTGCTGGCTTACTCAAGATGTCCCAATAAGAGTGCACTGTGTTGCCCTACACTCGGCATACACACTGTGAGTCGGAAAGCTACGGGCCTGGATATTGCTTAGAAGGGCCAGGGGAGCCTGAGGGTACTTGCTCTTCTTGCAGGGAATAGGGTTTCCAGGCGAGGCACCTAGGAGTCCTGAAAAGCGTACTGGCGTTAAAATGCTGCAGAGCGGCGACTACGGCCTCATGGAAACGGCTACACACCTCCGCTTCTGCATAGCATTTCAGGGCCTTACCTCGAGGCAAGTTCTCCCGTTGCTTGCACTGTGAGCGACACAGCATGTTAGGATGCTGTATTTCTCCTTGAATAGAGTGACTTCAGGAAAGAGGTCCTCGATAAATTCTAAGAAGAGTGTGTTCTCAGGGCAGCTCAGACGAGGGCAATCTCGAAAACTTGCAGGACATGTTGGACTGCCTAGAAATGTGGGTCTGATGCTGTTCGAGTGCTCTGGAAATATAGCTCTATTGAAGTAACGTACAGTGTGTTGCCAGAGACTCGGCAGACACAGAGGGCCTCCGAGGGTCGTATGGGAATCAATGCTGCTCAGCAGGCCCACAGGGGTGTGGAGGGCGTCAGTGATCTTGGAACAAAAATGATGCTCACCCGAAGGGCCTAGGAGTCCTGAAAAGGGTGCTTCCTTTAACATAAAGCGGAACCTCCACTAAGAGCTCATGGAAAGAGCTGCATGCCTCCCTTTCTGCAGGGCTACTCAGGGCCTTACCTCGAGGCAAGGACTCACGTTGAGATTCCCTTTAGCTCTAGAGCATGGCAAGGTGAGCCCCAACCGGGCCAATGAAGCTCCGTGTGTAGCCAGAGAAATCTCATTTTCTTCCCACACCCATGCCTACAGTGGCCAGAGAGCTGTTAACAGCAGAGAATTTCAGGGAGCTTCACGGCAGCAAGAATGGGGCTTTCCAAATGGAAAGCAAGGCTAGTACCATCATGCCCCCATTACCATGGGCACAGGCAGCATACATCTCTGTGGTTTCTAACAAGTCAAAAGAACCACAGGGTACACACTGGTTGCTTCCCTGAATCAACTTCTCGAGGCAGGGTGTTCTGCGTCTTGTGAACGGCCTCACCAAGGAAGGCCCTAGCTAGGCCCATGGGCCCGTGCCTCTTCAAAAGCCTGCAGTGCTACAGGAAAAACTCTGCTTTAGTTGCAATAAGAATGCAAGCAGTGTTTCTCCTGATGGCAGTGTAACTTCAGGTAAGAGGTCTTAGATGGAAGAAGAAGCCTAGTGTTTTTCCTCTGTGCAGCTCAGTCTAAAGAATGAGTTCGACTTCCACGGCATGTTGGAACTTGCTAGAACGGTGCTCGTGAACTCGTGCGAGTGCTGTGAATCAAGATATGACAAGAAAGAGTGCAGTGTGTTGCCCATGACTCAGCAGACACAGAGGAACTCCGAGGGACCAATGGGCCTCGTTGTTGCTCAGCAGGCCTACAGGGGTGTGGAGATACTCAGGGATCTTGGAACAAAAATGATGCTCACCCGAGAGGCCTAGGAGTCCTGAAAAGGGTACTTCCTTTAAAGTAAAGGAGAACAGCGACTAAGAACTAATGGAAAGAGCTGAATGCCTCCCTTTCTGCAGGGCTACTCAGGGCCTTACCTCGAGGCAAGGACTCACGTTGAGATTCCCTTTAGCTCTAGAGCATGGCAAGGTGAGCCCCACCCCGGCCAAAGAAGCTCCGTGTGTAGCCAGAGAAAACTCATTTTCTTCCCACACCAATGTAGAGGGACCAGAGGCCTGTCAACAGCAGAGAATTTCAGGGAGCTTCCCGGCGGCAAGAATGGAGCTTTCCAAACGGAAAGCAAGGCTAGTACCATCATGCCCCCATTTCCATGGGCACAGGCAGCATACATCTCTGTGGTTTTTAACAAGTCCAATGAGACACAGAGTACACACTGTTTTCCTCCCTTAATCAACTTCTCGAGGCAGGGTGTTCTGCATCTAGTGAACGGCCTCACCAAGGAAAGCCCAAGCTAGGCCTCTGGGCCCGTGCCTCTTCAAAAGTCTGCAGTGCTTCAGGAAAAACTGTGCTTTAGTTGCAATAGGAAGGCAAGTCGTCTTCTTCCTGGAGGCAGGGTGACTTCAGGTAGGAGGTCCTGGATGGAAGGAGAAGCCTAGTGTTTTTCTCTGTGCAGCTCAGACCAGGGAATGAGTGCGACTTCCACGGCATGTAGGAACTTGCTAGAACGGTGCTCGTGAACCTTGTATGAGTGCTGGCTTACTCAAGATGTCCCAATAAGAGTGCACTGTGTTGCCCTACACTCGGCATACACACTGTGAGTCGGAAAGCTACGGGCCTGGATATTGCTTAGAAAGGCCAGGGGAGCCTGAGGGTACTTGCTCTTCTTGCAGGGAATAGGGTTTCCAGGCGAGGCACCTAGGAGTCCTGAAAAGCGTACTGGCGTTAAAATGCTGCAGAGCGGCGACTACGGCCTCATGGAAACGGCTACACACCTCCGCTTCTGCATAGCATTTCAGGGCCTTACCTCGAGGCAAGTTCTCCCGTTGATTGCACTGTGAGCGACACAGCATGTTAGGATGCTGTATTTCTCCTTGAATAGAGTGACTTCAGGAAAGAGGTCCT
This sequence comes from Balaenoptera borealis, assembly GCF_965194805.1. NCBI lineage: Eukaryota > Metazoa > Chordata > Mammalia > Artiodactyla > Balaenopteridae > Balaenoptera > Balaenoptera borealis. The sequence continues at coordinate 48,577 of NW_028122597.1, read as the reverse complement.
CGATAAATTCTAAGAAGAGTGTGTTCTCAGGGCAGCTCAGACGAGGGCAATCTCGAAAACTTGCAGGGCATGTTGGACTGCCTAGAAATGTGGGTCTGATGCTGTTCGAGTGCTCTGGAAATATAGCTCTATTGAAGTAACGTACAGTGTGTTGCCAGAGACTCGGCAGACACAGAGGGCCTCCGAGGGTCGTATGGGAATCAATGCTGCTCAGCAGGCCCACAGGGGTGTGGAGGGCGTCAGTGATCTTGGAACAAAAATGATGCTCACCCGAAGGGCCTAGGAGTCCTGAAAAGGGTGCTTCCTTTAACATAAAGCGGAACCTCCACTAAGAGCTCATGGAAAGAGCTGCATGCCTCCCTTTCTGCAGGGCTACTCAGGGCCTTACCTCGAGGCAAGGACTCACGTTGAGATTCCCTTTAGCTCTAGAGCATGGCTAGGTGAGCCCCAACCGGGCCAATGAAGCTCCGTGTGTAGCCAGAGAAATCTCATTTTCTTCCCACACCCATGCCTACAGTGGCCAGAGAGCTGTTAACAGCAGAGAATTTCAGGGAGCTTCACGGCAGCAAGAATGGGGCTTTCCAAATGGAAAGCAAGGCTAGTACCATCATGCCCCCATTACCATGGGCACAGGCAGCATACATCTCTGTGGTTTCTAACAAGTCAAAAGAACCACAGGGTACACACTGGTTGCTTCCCTGAATCAACTTCTCGAGGCAGGGTGTTCTGCGTCTTGTGAACGGCCTCACCAAGGAAGGCCCTAGCTAGGCCCATGGGCCCGTGCCTCTTCAAAAGCCTGCAGTGCTACAGGAAAAACTCTGCTTTAGTTGCAATAAGAATGCAAGCAGTGTTTCTCCTGATGGCAGTGTAACTTCAGGTAAGAGGTCTTAGATGGAAGAAGAAGCCTAGTGTTTTTCCTCTGTGCAGCTCAGTCTAAAGAATGAGTTCGACTTCCACGGCATGTTGGAACTTGCTAGAACGGTGCTCGTGAACTCGTGCGAGTGCTGTGAATCAAGATATGACAAGAAAGAGTGCAGTGTGTTGCCCATGACTCAGCAGACACAGAGGAACTCCGAGGGACCAATGGGCCTCGTTGTTGCTCAGCAGGCCTACAGGGGTGTGGAGATACTCAGGGATCTTGGAACAAAAATGATGCTCACCCGAGAGGCCTAGGAGTCCTGAAAAGGGTACTTCCTTTAAAGTAAAGGAGAACAGCGACTAAGAACTAATGGAAAGAGCTGAATGCCTCCCTTTCTGCAGGGCTACTCAGGGCCTTACCTCGAGGCAAGGACTCACGTTGAGATTCCCTTTAGCTCTAGAGCATGGCAAGGTGAGCCCCACCCCGGCCAAAGAAGCTCCGTGTGTAGCCAGAGAAAACTCATTTTCTTCCCACACCAATGTAGAGGGACCAGAGGCCTGTCAACAGCAGAGAATTTCAGGGAGCTTCCCGGCGGCAAGAATGGAGCTTTCCAAACGGAAAGCAAGGCTAGTACCATCATGCCCCCATTTCCATGGGCACAGGCAGCATACATCTCTGTGGTTTTTAACAAGTCCAATGAGACACAGAGTACACACTGTTTTCCTCCCTTAATCAACTTCTCGAGGCAGGGTGTTCTGCATCTAGTGAACGGCCTCACCAAGGAAAGCCCAAGCTAGGCCTCTGGGCCCGTGCCTCTTCACAAGTCTGCAGTGCTTCAGGAAAAACTGTGCTTTAGTTGCAATAGGAAGGCAAGTCGTCTTCTTCCTGGAGGCAGGGTGACTTCAGGTAGGAGGTCCTGGATGGAAGGAGAAGCCTAGTGTTTTTCTCTGTGCAGCTCAGACCAGGGAATGAGTGCGACTTCCACGGCATGTAGGAACTTGCTAGAACGGTGCTCGTGAACCTGTATGAGTGCTGGCTTACTCAAGATGTCCCAATAAGAGTGCACTGTGTTGCCCTACACTCGGCATACACACTGTGAGTCGGAAAGCTACGGGCCTGGATATTGCTTAGAAGGGCCAGGGGAGCCTGAGGGTACTTGCTCTTCTTGCAGGGAATAGGGTTTCCAGGCGAGGCACCTAGGAGTCCTGAAAAGCGTACTGGCGTTAAAATGCTGCAGAGCGGCGACTACGGCCTCATGGAAACGGCTACACACCTCCGCTTCTGCATAGCATTTCAGGGCCTTACCTCGAGGCAAGTTCTCCCGTTGCTTGCACTGTGAGCGACACAGCATGTTAGGATGCTGTATTTCTCCTTGAATAGAGTGACTTCAGGAAAGAGGTCCTCGATAAATTCTAAGAAGAGTGTGTTCTCAGGGCAGCTCAGACGAGGGCAATCTCGAAAACTTGCAGGACATGTTGGACTGCCTAGAAATGTGGTTCTGATGCTGTTCGAGTGCTCTGGAAATATAGCTCTATTGAAGTAACGTACAGTGTGTTGCCAGAGACTCGGCAGACACAGAGGGCCTCCGAGGGTCGTATGGGAATCAATGCTGCTCAGCAGGCCCACAGGGGTGTGGAGGGCGTCAGTGATCTTGGAACAAAAATGATGCTCACCCGAAGGGCCTAGGAGTCCTGAAAAGGGTGCTTCCTTTAACATAAAGCGGAACCTCCACTAAGAGCTCATGGAAAGAGCTGCATGCCTCCCTTTCTGCAGGGCTACTCAGGGCCTTACCTCGAGGCAAGGACTCACGTTGAGATTCCCTTTAGCTCTAGAGCATGGCAAGGTGAGCCCCAACCGGGCCAATGAAGCTCCGTGTGTAGCCAGAGAAATCTCATTTTCTTCCCACACCCATGCCTACAGTGGCCAGAGAGCTGTTAACAGCAGAGAATTTCAGGGAGCTTCACGGCAGCAAGAATGGGGCTTTCCAAATGGAAAGCAAGGCTAGTACCATCATGCCCCCATTACCATGGGCACAGGCAGCATACATCTCTGTGGTTTCTAACAAGTCAAAAGAACCACAGGGTACACACTGGTTGCTTCCCTGAATCAACTTCTCGAGGCAGGGTGTTCTGCGTCTTGTGAACGGCCTCACCAAGGAAGGCCCTAGCTAGGCCCATGGGCCCGTGCCTCTTCAAAAGCCTGCAGTGCTACAGGAAAAACTCTGCTTTAGTTGCAATAAGAATGCAAGCAGTGTTTCTCCTGATGGCAGTGTAACTTCAGGTAAGAGGTCTTAGATGGAAGAAGAAGCCTAGTGTTTTTCCTCTGTGCAGCTCAGTCTAAAGAATGAGTTCGACTTCCACGGCATGTTGGAACTTGCTAGAACGGTGCTCGTGAACTTGTGCGAGTGCTGTGAATCAAGATATGACAAGAAAGAGTGCAGTGTGTTGCCCATGACTCAGCAGACACAGAGGAACTCCGAGGGACCAATGGGCCTCGTTGTTGCTCAGCAGGCCTACAGGGGTGTGGAGATACTCAGGGATCTTGGAACAAAAATGATGCTCACCCGAGAGGCCTAGGAGTCCTGAAAAGGGTACTTCCTTTAAAGTAAAGGAGAACAGCGACTAAGAACTAATGGAAAGAGCTGAATGCCTAACTTTCTGCAGGGCTACTCAGGGCCTTACCTCGAGGCAAGGACTCACGTTGAGATTCCCTTTAGCTCTAGAGCATGGCAAGGTGAGCCCCACCCCGGCCAAAGAAGCTCCGTGTGTAGCCAGAGAAAACTCATTTTCTTCCCACACCAATGTAGAGGGACCAGAGGCCTGTCAACAGCAGAGAATTTCAGGGAGCTTCCCGGCGGCAAGAATGGAGCTTTCCAAATGGAAAGCAAGGCTAGTACCATCATGCCCCCATTTCCATGGGCACAGGCAGCATACATCTCTGTGGTTTTTAACAAGTCCAATGAGACACAGAGTACACACTGTTTTCCTCCCTTAATCAACTTCTCGAGGCAGGGTGTTCTGCATCTAGTGAACGGCCTCACCAAGGAAAGCCCAAGGTAGGCCTCTGGGCCCGTGCCTCTTCAAAAGTCTGCAGTGCTTCAGGAAAAACTGTGCTTTAGTTGCAATAGGAAGGCAAGTCGTCTTCTTCCTGGAGGCAGGGTGACTTCAGGTAGGAGGTCCTGGATGGAAGGAGAAGCCTAGTGTTTTTCTCTGTGCAGCTCAGACCAGGGAATGAGTGCGACTTCCACGGCATGTAGGAACTTGCTAGAACGGTGCTCGTGAACCTTGTATGAGTGCTGGCTTACTCAAGATGTCCCAATAAGAGTGCACTGTGTTGCCCTACACTCGGCATACACACTGTGAGTCGGAAAGCTACGGGCCTGGATATTGCTTAGAAGGGCCAGGGGAGCCTGAGGGTACTTGCTCTTCTTGCAGGGAATAGGGTTTCCAGGCGAGGCACCTAGGAGTCCTGAAAAGCGTACTGGCGTTAAAATGCTGCAGAGCGGCGACTACGGCCTCATGGAAACGGCTACACACCTCCGCTTCTGCATAGCATTTCAGGGCCTTACCTCGAGGCAAGTTCTCCCGTTGCTTGCACTGTGAGCGACACAGCATGTTAGGATGCTGTATTTCTCCTTGAATAGAGTGACTTCAGGAAAGAGGTCCTCGATAAATTCTAAGAAGAGTGTGTTCTCAGGGCAGCTCAGACGAGGGCAATCTCGAAAACTTGCAGGACATGTTGGACTGCCTAGAAATGTGGGTCTGATGCTGTTCGAGTGCTCTGGAAATATAGCTCTATTGAAGTAACGTACAGTGTGTTGCCAGAGACTCGGCAGACACAGAGGGCCTCCGAGGGTCGTATGGGAATCAATGCTGCTCAGCAGGCCCACAGGGGTGTGGAGGGCGTCAGTGATCTTGGAACAAAAATGATGCTCACCCGAAGGGCCTAGGAGTCCTGAAAAGGGTGCTTCCTTTAACATAAAGCGGAACCTCCACTAAGAGCTCATGGAAAGAGCTGCATGCCTCCCTTTCTGCAGGGCTACTCAGGGCCTTACCTCGAGGCAAGGACTCACGTTGAGATTCCCTTTAGCTCTAGAGCATGGCAAGGTGAGCCCCAACCGGGCCAATGAAGCTCCGTGTGTAGCCAGAGAAATCTCATTTTCTTCCCACACCCATGCCTACAGTGGCCAGAGAGCTGTTAACAGCAGAGAATTTCAGGGAGCTTCACGGCAGCAAGAATGGGGCTTTCCAAATGGAAAGCAAGGCTAGTACCATCATGCCCCCATTACCATGGGCACAGGCAGCATACATCTCTGTGGTTTCTAACAAGTCAAAAGAACCACAGGGTACACACTGGTTGCTTCCCTGAATCAACTTCTCGAGGCAGGGTGTTCTGCGTCTTGTGAACGGCCTCACCAAGGAAGGCCCTAGCTAGGCCCATGGGCCCGTGCCTCTTCAAAAGCCTGCAGTGCTACAGGAAAAACTCTGCTTTAGTTGCAATGAGAATGCAAGCAGTGTTTCTCCTGATGGCAGTGTAACTTCAGGTAAGAGGTCTTAGATGGAAGAAGAAGCCTAGTGTTTTTCCTCTGTGCAGCTCAGTCTAAAGAATGAGTTCGACTTCCACGGCATGTTGGAACTTGCTAGAACGGTGCTCGTGAACTCGTGCGAGTGCTGTGAATCAAGATATGACAAGAAAGAGTGCAGTGTGTTGCCCATGACTCAGCAGACACAGAGGAACTCCGAGGGACCAATGGGCCTCGTTGTTGCTCAGCAGGCCTACAGGGGTGTGGAGATACTCAGGGATCTTGGAACAAAAATGATGCTCACCCGAGAGGCCTAGGAGTCCTGAAAAGGGTACTTCCTTTAAAGTAAAGGAGAACAGCGACTAAGAACTAATGGAAAGAGCTGAATGCCTCCCTTTCTGCAGGGCTACTCAGGGCCTTACCTCGAGGCAAGGACTCACGTTGAGATTCCCTTTAGCTCTAGAGCATGGCAAGGTGAGCCCCACCCCGGCCAAAGAAGCTCCGTGTGTAGCCAGAGAAAACTCATTTTCTTCCCACACCAATGTAGAGGGACCAGAGGCCTGTCAACAGCAGAGAATTTCAGGGAGCTTCCCGGCGGCAAGAATGGAGCTTTCCAAATGGAAAGCAAGGCTAGTACCATCATGCCCCCATTTCCATGGGCACAGGCAGCATACATCTCTGTGGTTTTTAACAAGTCCAATGAGACACAGAGTACACACTGTTTTCCTCCCTTAATCAACTTCTCGAGGCAGGGTGTTCTGCATCTAGTGAACGGCCTCACCAAGGAAAGCCCAAGCTAGGCCTCTGGGCCCGTGCCTCTTCAAAAGTCTGCAGTGCTTCAGGAAAAACTGTGCTTTAGTTGCAATAGGAAGGCAAGTCGTCTTCTTCCTGGAGGCAGGGTGACTTCAGGTAGGAGGTCCTGGATGGAAGGAGAAGCCTAGTGTTTTTCTCTGTGCAGCTCAGACCAGGGAATGAGTGCGACTTCCACGGCATGTAGGAACTTGCTAGAACGGTGCTCGTGAACCTTGTATGAGTGCTGGCTTACTCAAGATGTCCCAATAAGAGTGCACTGTGTTGCCCTACACTCGGCATACACACTGTGAGTCGGAAAGCTACGGGCCTGGATATTGCTTAGAAGGGCCAGGGGAGCCTGAGGGTACTTGCTCTTCTTGCAGGGAATAGGGTTTCCAGGCGAGGCACCTAGGAGTCCTGAAAAGCGTACTGGCGTTAAAATGCTGCAGAGCGGCGACTACGGCCTCATGGAAACGGCTACACACCTCCGCTTCTGCATAGCATTTCAGGGCCTTACCTCGAGGCAAGTTCTCCCGTTGCTTGCACTGTGAGCGACACAGCATGTTAGGATGCTGTATTTCTCCTTGAATAGAGTGACTTCAGGAAAGAGGTCCTCGATAAATTCTAAGAAGAGTGTGTTCTCAGGGCAGCTCAGACGAGGGCAATCTCGAAAACTTGCAGGACATGTTGGACTGCCTAGAAATGTGGGTCTGATGCTGTTCGAGTGCTCTGGAAATATAGCTCTATTGAAGTAACGTACAGTGTGTTGCCAGAGACTCGGCAGACACAGAGGGCCTCCGAGGGTCGTATGGGAATCAATGCTGCTCAGCAGGCCCACAGGGGTGTGGAGGGCGTCAGTGATCTTGGAACAAAAATGATGCTCACCCGAAGGGCCTAGGAGTCCTGAAAAGGGTGCTTCCTTTAACATAAAGCGGAACCTCCACTAAGAGCTCATGGAAAGAGCTGCATGCCTCCCTTTCTGCAGGGCTACTCAGGGCCTTACCTCGAGGCAAGGACTCACGTTGAGATTCCCTTTAGCTCTAGAGCATGGCAAGGTGAGCCCCAACCGGGCCAATGAAGCTCCGTGTGTAGCCAGAGAAATCTCATTTTCTTCCCACACCCATGCCTACAGTGGCCAGAGAGCTGTTAACAGCAGAGAATTTCAGGGAGCTTCACGGCAGCAAGAATGGGGCTTTCCAAATGGAAAGCAAGGCTAGTACCATCATGCCCCCATTACCATGGGCACAGGCAGCATACATCTCTGTGGTTTCTAACAAGTCAAAAGAACCACAGGGTACACACTGGTTGCTTCCCTGAATCAACTTCTCGAGGCAGGGTGTTCTGCGTCTTGTGAACGGCCTCACCAAGGAAGGCCCTAGCTAGGCCCATGGGCCCGTGCCTCTTCAAAAGCCTGCAGTGCTACAGGAAAAACTCTGCTTTAGTTGCAATAAGAATGCAAGCAGTGTTTCTCCTGATGGCAGTGTAACTTCAGGTAAGAGGTCTTAGATGGAAGAAGAAGCCTAGTGTTTTTCCTCTGTGCAGCTCAGTCTAAAGAATGAGTTCGACTTCCACGGCATGTTGGAACTTGCTAGAACGGTGCTCGTGAACTCGTGCGAGTGCTGTGAATCAAGATATGACAAGAAAGAGTGCAGTGTGTTGCCCATGACTCAGCAGACACAGAGGAACTCCGAGGGACCAATGGGCCTCGTTGTTGCTCAGCAGGCCTACAGGGGTGTGGAGATACTCAGGGATCTTGGAACAAAAATGATGCTCACCCGAGAGGCCTAGGAGTCCTGAAAAGGGTACTTCCTTTAAAGTAAAGGAGAACAGCGACTAAGAACTAATGGAAAGAGCTGAATGCCTCCCTTTCTGCAGGGCTACTCAGGGCCTTACCTCGAGGCAAGGACTCACGTTGAGATTCCCTTTAGCTCTAGAGCATGGCAAGGTGAGCCCCACCCCGGCCAAAGAAGCTCCGTGTGTAGCCAGAGAAAACTCATTTTCTTCCCACACCAATGTAGAGGGACCAGAGGCCTGTCAACAGCAGAGAATTTCAGGGAGCTTCCCGGCGGCAAGAATGGAGCTTTCCAAACGGAAAGCAAGGCTAGTACCATCATGCCCCCATTTCCATGGGCACACGCAGCATACATCTCTGTGGTTTTTAACAAGTCCAATGAGACACAGAGTACACACTGTTTTCCTCCCTTAATCAACTTCTCGAGGCAGGGTGTTCTGCATCTAGTGAACGGCCTCACCAAGGAAAGCCCAAGCTAGGCCTCTGGGCCCGTGCCTCTTCACAAGTCTGCAGTGCTTCAGGAAAAACTGTGCTTTAGTTGCAATAGGAAGGCAAGTCGTCTTCTTCCTGGAGGCAGGGTGACTTCAGGTAGGAGGTCCTGGATGGAAGGAGAAGCCTAGTGTTTTTCTCTGTGCAGCTCAGACCAGGGAATGAGTGCGACTTCCACGGCATGTAGGAACTTGCTAGAACGGTGCTCGTGAACCTGTATGAGTGCTGGCTTACTCAAGATGTCCCAATAAGAGTGCACTGTGTTGCCCTACACTCGGCATACACACTGTGAGTCGGAAAGCTACGGGCCTGGATATTGCTTAGAAGGGCCAGGGGAGCCTGAGGGTACTTGCTCTTCTTGCAGGGAATAGGGTTTCCAGGCGAGGCACCTAGGAGTCCTGAAAAGCGTACTGGCGTTAAAATGCTGCAGAGCGGCGACTACGGCCTCATGGAAACGGCTACACACCTCCGCTTCTGCATAGCATTTCAGGGCCTTACCTCGAGGCAAGTTCTCCCGTTGCTTGCACTGTGAGCGACACAGCATGTTAGGATGCTGTATTTCTCCTTGAATAGAGTGACTTCAGGAAAGAGGTCCTCGATAAATTCTAAGAAGAGTGTGTTCTCAGGGCAGCTCAGACGAGGGCAATCTCGAAAACTTGCAGGACATGTTGGACTGCCTAGAAATGTGGTTCTGATGCTGTTCGAGTGCTCTGGAAATATAGCTCTATTGAAGTAACGTACAGTGTGTTGCCAGAGACTCGGCAGACACAGAGGGCCTCCGAGGGTCGTATGGGAATCAATGCTGCTCAGCAGGCCCACAGGGGTGTGGAGGGCGTCAGTGATCTTGGAACAAAAATGATGCTCACCCGAAGGGCCTAGGAGTCCTGAAAAGGGTGCTTCCTTTAACATAAAGCGGAACCTCCACTAAGAGCTCATGGAAAGAGCTGCATGCCTCCCTTTCTGCAGGGCTACTCAGGGCCTTACCTCGAGGCAAGGACTCACGTTGAGATTCCCTTTAGCTCTAGAGCATGGCAAGGTGAGCCCCAACCGGGCCAATGAAGCTCCGTGTGTAGCCAGAGAAATCTCATTTTCTTCCCACACCCATGCCTACAGTGGCCAGAGAGCTGTTAACAGCAGAGAATTTCAGGGAGCTTCACGGCAGCAAGAATGGGGCTTTCCAAATGGAAAGCAAGGCTAGTACCATCATGCCCCCATTACCATGGGCACAGGCAGCATACATCTCTGTGGTTTCTAACAAGTCAAAAGAACCACAGGGTACACACTGGTTGCTTCCCTGAATCAACTTCTCGAGGCAGGGTGTTCTGCGTCTTGTGAACGGCCTCACCAAGGAAGGCCCTAGCTAGGCCCATGGGCCCGTGCCTCTTCAAAAGCCTGCAGTGCTACAGGAAAAACTCTGCTTTAGTTGCAATAAGAATGCAAGCAGTGTTTCTCCTGATGGCAGTGTAACTTCAGGTAAGAGGTCTTAGATGGAAGAAGAAGCCTAGTGTTTTTCCTCTGTGCAGCTCAGTCTAAAGAATGAGTTCGACTTCCACGGCATGTTGGAACTTGCTAGAACGGTGCTCGTGAACTTGTGCGAGTGCTGTGAATCAAGATATGACAAGAAAGAGTGCAGTGTGTTGCCCATGACTCAGCAGACACAGAGGAACGCGGAGGGACCAATGGGCCTCGTTGTTGCTCAGCAGGCCTACAGGGGTGTGGAGATACTCAGGGATCTTGGAACAAAAATGATGCTCACCCGAGAGGCCTAGGAGTCCTGAAAAGGGTACTTCCTTTAAAGTAAAGGAGAACAGCGACTAAGAACTAATGGAAAGAGCTGAATGCCTCCCTTTCTGCAGGGCTACTCAGGGCCTTACCTCGAGGCAAGGACTCACGTTGAGATTCCCTTTAGCTCTAGAGCATGGCAAGGTGAGCCCCAACCGGGCCAATGAAGCTCCGTGTGTAGCCAGAGAAATCTCATTTTCTTCCCACACCCATGCCTACAGTGGCCAGAGAGCTGTTAACAGCAGAGAATTTCAGGGAGCTTCACGGCAGCAAGAATGGGGCTTTCCAAATGGAAAGCAAGGCTAGTACCATCATGCCCCCATTACCATGGGCACAGGCAGCATACATCTCTGTGGTTTCTAACAAGTCAAAAGAACCACAGGGTACACACTGGTTGCTTCCCTGAATCAACTTCTCGAGGCAGGGTGTTCTGCGTCTTGTGAACGGCCTCACCAAGGAAGGCCCTAGCTAGGCCCATGGGCCCGTGCCTCTTCAAAAGCCTGCAGTGCTACAGGAAAAACTCTGCTTTAGTTGCAATAAGAATGCAAGCAGTGTTTCTCCTGATGGCAGTGTAACTTCAGGTAAGAGGTCTTAGATGGAAGAAGAAGCCTAGTGTTTTTCCTCTGTGCAGCTCAGTCTAAAGAATGAGTTCGACTTCCACGGCATGTTGGAACTTGCTAGAACGGTGCTCGTGAACTTGTGCGAGTGCTGTGAATCAAGATATGACAAGAAAGAGTGCAGTGTGTTGCCCATGACTCAGCAGACACAGAGGAACTCCGAGGGACCAATGGGCCTCGTTGTTGCTCAGCAGGCCTACAGGGGTGTGGAGATACTCAGGGATCTTGGAACAAAAATGATGCTCACCCGAGAGGCCTAGGAGTCCTGAAAAGGGTACTTCCTTTAAAGTAAAGGAGAACAGCGACTAAGAACTAATGGAAAGAGCTGAATGCCTCCCTTTCTGCAGGGCTACTCAGGGCCTTACCTCGAGGCAAGGACTCACGTTGAGATTCCCTTTAGCTCTAGAGCATGGCAAGGTGAGCCCCACCCCGGCCAAAGAAGCTCCGTGTGTAGCCAGAGAAAACTCATTTTCTTCCCACACCAATGTAGAGGGACCAGAGGCCTGTCAACAGCAGAGAATTTCAGGGAGCTTCCCGGCGGCAAGAATGGAGCTTTCCAAATGGAAAGCAAGGCTAGTACCATCATGCCCCCATTTCCATGGGCACAGGCAGCATACATCTCTGTGGTTTTTAACAAGTCCAATGAGACACAGAGTACACACTGTTTTCCTCCCTTAATCAACTTCTCGAGGCAGGGTGTTCTGCATCTAGTGAACGGCCTCACCAAGGAAAGCCCAAGCTAGGCCTCTGGGCCCGTGCCTCTTCAAAAGTCTGCAGTGCTTCAGGAAAAACTGTGCTTTAGTTGCAATAGGAAGGCAAGTCGTCTTCTTCCTGGAGGCAGGGTGACTTCAGGTAGGAGGTCCTGGATGGAAGGAGAAGCCTAGTGTTTTTCTCTGTGCAGCTCAGACCAGGGAATGAGTGCGACTTCCACGGCATGTAGGAACTTGCTAGAACGGTGCTCGTGAACCTTGTATGAGTGCTGGCTTACTCAAGATGTCCCAATAAGAGTGCACTGTGTTGCCCTACACTCGGCATACACACTGTGAGTCGGAAAGCTACGGGCCTGGATATTGCTTAGAAGGGCCAGGGGAGCCTGAGGGTACTTGCTCTTCTTGCAGGGAATAGGGTTTCCAGGCGAGGCACCTAGGAGTCCTGAAAAGCGTACTGGCGTTAAAATGCTGCAGAGCGGCGACTACGGCCTCATGGAAACGGCTACACACCTCCGCTTCTGCATAGCATTTCAGGGCCTTACCTCGAGGCAAGTTCTCCCGTTGCTTGCACTGTGAGCGACACAGCATGTTAGGATGCTGTATTTCTCCTTGAATAGAGTGACTTCAGGAAAGAGGTCCTCGATAAATTCTAAGAAGAGTGTGTTCTCAGGGCAGCTCAGACGAGGGCAATCTCGAAAACTTGCAGGACATGTTGGACTGCCTAGAAATGTGGTTCTGATGCTGTTCGAGTGCTCTGGAAATATAGCTCTATTGAAGTAACGTACAGTGTGTTGCCAGAGACTCGGCAGACACAGAGGGCCTCCGAGGGTCGTATGGGAATCAATGCTGCTCAGCAGGCCCACAGGGGTGTGGAGGGCGTCAGTGATCTTGGAACAAAAATGATGCTCACCCGAAGGGCCTAGGAGTCCTGAAAAGGGTGCTTCCTTTAACATAAAGCGGAACCTCCACTAAGAGCTCATGGAAAGAGCTGCATGCCTCCCTTTCTGCAGGGCTACTCAGGGCCTTACCTCGAGGCAAGGACTCACGTTGAGATTCCCTTTAGCTCTAGAGCATGGCAAGGTGAGCCCCAACCGGGCCAATGAAGCTCCGTGTGTAGCCAGAGAAATCTCATTTTCTTCCCACACCCATGCCTACAGTGGCCAGAGAGCTGTTAACAGCAGAGAATTTCAGGGAGCTTCACGGCAGCAAGAATGGGGCTTTCCAAATGGAAAGCAAGGCTAGTACCATCATGCCCCCATTACCATGGGCACAGGCAGCATACATCTCTGTGGTTTCTAACAAGTCAAAAGAACCACAGGGTACACACTGGTTGCTTCCCTGAATCAACTTCTCGAGGCAGGGTGTTCTGCGTCTTGTGAACGGCCTCACCAAGGAAGGCCCTAGCTAGGCCCATGGGCCCGTGCCTCTTCAAAAGCCTGCAGTGCTACAGGAAAAACTCTGCTTTAGTTGCAATAAGAATGCAAGCAGTGTTTCTCCTGATGGCAGTGTAACTTCAGGTAAGAGGTCTTAGATGGAAGAAGAAGCCTAGTGTTTTTCCTCTGTGCAGCTCAGTCTAAAGAATGAGTTCGACTTCCACGGCATATTGGAACTTGCTAGAACGGTGCTCGTGAACTCGTGCGAGTGCTGTGAATCAAGATATGACAAGAAAGAGTGCAGTGTGTTGCCCATGACTCAGCAGACACAGAGGAACTCCGAGGGACCAATGGGCCTCGTTGTTGCTCAGCAGGCCTACAGGGGTGTGGAGATACTCAGGGATCTTGGAACAAAAATGATGCTCACCCGAGAGGCCTAGGAGTCCTGAAAAGGGTACTTCCTTTAAAGTAAAGGAGAACAGCGACTAAGAACTAATGGAAAGAGCTGAATGCCTCCCTTTCTGCAGGGCTACTCAGGGCCTTACCTCGAGGCAAGGACTCACGTTGAGATTCCCTTTAGCTCTAGAGCATGGCAAGGTGAGCCCCACCCCGGCCAAAGAAGCTCCGTGTGTAGCCAGAGAAAACTCATTTTCTTCCCACACCAATGTAGAGGGACCAGAGGCCTGTCAACAGCAGAGAATTTCAGGGAGCTTCCCGGCGGCAAGAATGGAGCTTTCCAAATGGAAAGCAAGGCTAGTACCATCATGCCCCCATTTCCATGGGCACAGGCAGCATACATCTCTGTGGTTTTTAACAAGTCCAATGAGACACAGAGTACACACTGTTTTCCTCCCTTAATCAACTTCTCGAGGCAGGGTGTTCTGCATCTAGTGAACGGCCTCACCAAGGAAAGCCCAAGCTAGGCCTCTGGGCCCGTGCCTCTTCAAAAGTCTGCAGTGCTTCAGGAAAAACTGTGCTTTAGTTGCAATAGGAAGGCAAGTCGTCTTCTTCCTGGAGGCAGGGTGACTTCAGGTAGGAGGTCCTGGATGGAAGGAGAAGCCTAGTGTTTTTCTCTGTGCAGCTCAGACCAGGGAATGAGTGCGACTTCCACGGCATGTAGGAACTTGCTAGAACGGTGCTCGTGAACCTTGTATGAGTGCTGGCTTACTCAAGATGTCCCAATAAGAGTGCACTGTGTTGCCCTACACTCGGCATACACACTGTGAGTCGGAAAGCTACGGGCCTGGATATTGCTTAGAAGGGCCAGGGGAGCCTGAGGGTACTTGCTCTTCTTGCAGGGAATAGGGTTTCCAGGCGAGGCACCTAGGAGTCCTGAAAAGCGTACTGGCGTTAAAATGCTGCAGAGCGGCGACTACGGCCTCATGGAAACGGCTACACACCTCCGCTTCTGCATAGCATTTCAGGGCCTTACCTCGAGGCAAGTTCTCCCGTTGCTTGCACTGTGAGCGACACAGCATGTTAGGATGCTGTATTTCTCCTTGAATAGAGTGACTTCAGGAAAGAGGTCCTCGATAAATTCTAAGAAGAGTGTGTTCTCAGGGCAGCTCAGACGAGGGCAATCTCGAAAACTTGCAGGACATGTTGGACTGCCTAGAAATGTGGTTCTGATGCTGTTCGAGTGCTCTGGAAATATAGCTCTATTGAAGTAACGTACAGTGTGTTGCCAGAGACTCGGCAGACACAGAGGGCCTCCGAGGGTCGTATGGGAATCAATGCTGCTCAGCAGGCCCACAGGGGTGTGGAGGGCGTCAGTGATCTTGGAACAAAAATGATGCTCACCCGAAGGGCCTAGGAGTCCTGAAAAGGGTGCTTCCTTTAACATAAAGCGGAACCTCCACTAAGAGCTCATGGAAAGAGCTGCATGCCTCCCTTTCTGCAGGGCTACTCAGGGCCTTACCTCGAGGCAAGGACTCACGTTGAGATTCCCTTTAGCTCTAGAGCATGGCAAGGTGAGCCCCAACCGGGCCAATGAAGCTCCGTGTGTAGCCAGAGAAATCTCATTTTCTTCCCACACCCATGCCTACAGTGGCCAGAGAGCTGTTAACAGCAGAGAATTTCAGGGAGCTTCACGGCAGCAAGAATGGGGCTTTCCAAATGGAAAGCAAGGCTAGTACCATCATGCCCCCATTACCATGGGCACAGGCAGCATACATCTCTGTGGTTTCTAACAAGTCAAAAGAACCACAGGGTACACACTGGTTGCTTCCCTGAATCAACTTCTCGAGGCAGGGTGTTCTGCGTCTTGTGAACGGCCTCACCAAGGAAGGCCCTAGCTAGGCCCATGGGCCCGTGCCTCTTCAAAAGCCTGCAGTGCTACAGGAAAAACTCTGCTTTAGTTGCAATGAGAATGCAAGCAGTGTTTCTCCTGATGGCAGTGTAACTTCAGGTAAGAGGTCTTAGATGGAAGAAGAAGCCTAGTGTTTTTCCTCTGTGCAGCTCAGTCTAAAGAATGAGTTCGACTTCCACGGCATGTTGGAACTTGCTAGAACGGTGCTCGTGAACTCGTGCGAGTGCTGTGAATCAAGATATGACAAGAAAGAGTGCAGTGTGTTGCCCATGACTCAGCAGACACAGAGGAACTCCGAGGGACCAATGGGCCTCGTTGTTGCTCAGCAGGCCTACAGGGGTGTGGAGATACTCAGGGATCTTGGAACAAAAATGATGCTCACCCGAGAGGCCTAGGAGTCCTGAAAAGGGTACTTCCTTTAAAGTAAAGGAGAACAGCGACTAAGAACTAATGGAAAGAGCTGAATGCCTCCCTTTCTGCAGGGCTACTCAGGGCCTTACCTCGAGGCAAGGACTCACGTTGAGATTCCCTTTAGCTCTAGAGCATGGCAAGGTGAGCCCCACCCCGGCCAAAGAAGCTCCGTGTGTAGCCAGAGAAAACTCATTTTCTTCCCACACCAATGTAGAGGGACCAGAGGCCTGTCAACAGCAGAGAATTTCAGGGAGCTTCCCGGCGGCAAGAATGGAGCTTTCCAAACGGAAAGCAAGGCTAGTACCATCATGCCCCCATTTCCATGGGCACAGGCAGCATACATCTCTGTGGTTTTTAACAAGTCCAATGAGACACAGAGTACACACTGTTTTCCTCCCTTAATCAACTTCTCGAGGCAGGGTGTTCTGCATCTAGTGAACGGCCTCACCAAGGAAAGCCCAAGCTAGGCCTCTGGGCCCGTGCCTCTTCAAAAGTCTGCAGTGCTTCAGGAAAAACTGTGCTTTAGTTGCAATAGGAAGGCAAGTCGTCTTCTTCCTGGAGGCAGGGTGACTTCAGGTAGGAGGTCCTGGATGGAAGGAGAAGCCTAGTGTTTTTCTCTGTGCAGCTCAGACCAGGGAATGAGTGCGACTTCCACGGCATGTAGGAACTTGCTAGAACGGTGCTCGTGAACCTTGTATGAGTGCTGGCTTACTCAAGATGTCCCAATAAGAGTGCACTGTGTTGCCCTACACTCGGCATACACACTGTGAGTCGGAAAGCTACGGGCCTGGATATTGCTTAGAAGGGCCAGGGGAGCCTGAGGGTACTTGCTCTTCTTGCAGGGAATAGGGTTTCCAGGCGAGGCACCTAGGAGTCCTGAAAAGCGTACTGGCGTTAAAATGCTGCAGAGCGGCGACTACGGCCTCATGGAAACGGCTACACACCTCCGCTTCTGCATAGCATTTCAGGGCCTTACCTCGAGGCAAGTTCTCCCGTTGCTTGCACTGTGAGCGACACAGCATGTTAGGATGCTGTATTTCTCCTTGAATAGAGTGACTTCAGGAAAGAGGTCCTCGATAAATTCTAAGAAGAGTGTGTTCTCAGGGCAGCTCAGACGAGGGCAATCTCGAAAACTTGCAGGACATGTTGGACTGCCTAGAAATGTGGGTCTGATGCTGTTCGAGTGCTCTGGAAATATAGCTCTATTGAAGTAACGTACAGTGTGTTGCCAGAGACTCGGCAGACACAGAGGGCCTCCGAGGGTCGTATGGGAATCAATGCTGCTCAGCAGGCCCACAGGGGTGTGGAGGGCGTCAGTGATCTTGGAACAAAAATGATGCTCACCCGAAGGGCCTAGGAGTCCTGAAAAGGGTGCTTCCTTTAACATAAAGCGGAACCTCCACTAAGAGCTCATGGAAAGAGCTGCATGCCTCCCTTTCTGCAGGGCTACTCAGGGCCTTACCTCGAGGCAAGGACTCACGTTGAGATTCCCTTTAGCTCTAGAGCATGGCAAGGTGAGCCCCAACCGGGCCAATGAAGCTCCGTGTGTAGCCAGAGAAATCTCATTTTCTTCCCACACCCATGCCTACAGTGGCCAGAGAGCTGTTAACAGCAGAGAATTTCAGGGAGCTTCACGGCAGCAAGAATGGGGCTTTCCAAATGGAAAGCAAGGCTAGTACCATCATGCCCCCATTACCATGGGCACAGGCAGCATACATCTCTGTGGTTTCTAACAAGTCAAAAGAACCACAGGGTACACACTGGTTGCTTCCCTGAATCAACTTCTCGAGGCAGGGTGTTCTGCGTCTTGTGAACGGCCTCACCAAGGAAGGCCCTAGCTAGGCCCATGGGCCCGTGCCTCTTCAAAAGCCTGCAGTGCTACAGGAAAAACTCTGCTTTAGTTGCAATAAGAATGCAAGCAGTGTTTCTCCTGATGGCAGTGTAACTTCAGGTAAGAGGTCTTAGATGGAAGAAGAAGCCTAGTGTTTTTCCTCTGTGCAGCTCAGTCTAAAGAATGAGTTCGACTTCCACGGCATGTTGGAACTTGCTAGAACGGTGCTCGTGAACTCGTGCGAGTGCTGTGAATCAAGATATGACAAGAAAGAGTGCAGTGTGTTGCCCATGACTCAGCAGACACAGAGGAACTCCGAGGGACCAATGGGCCTCGTTGTTGCTCAGCAGGCCTACAGGGGTGTGGAGATACTCAGGGATCTTGGAACAAAAATGATGCTCACCCGAGAGGCCTAGGAGTCCTGAAAAGGGTACTTCCTTTAAAGTAAAGGAGAACAGCGACTAAGAACTAATGGAAAGAGCTGAATGCCTCCCTTTCTGCAGGGCTACTCAGGGCCTTACCTCGAGGCAAGGACTCACGTTGAGATTCCCTTTAGCTCTAGAGCATGGCAAGGTGAGCCCCAACCGGGCCAATGAAGCTCCGTGTGTAGCCAGAGAAATCTCATTTTCTTCCCACACCCATGCCTACAGTGGCCAGAGAGCTGTTAACAGCAGAGAATTTCAGGGAGCTTCACGGCAGCAAGAATGGGGCTTTCCAAATGGAAAGCAAGGCTAGTACCATCATGCCCCCATTACCATGGGCACAGGCAGCATACATCTCTGTGGTTTCTAACAAGTCAAAAGAACCACAGGGTACACACTGGTTGCTTCCCTGAATCAACTTCTCGAGGCAGGGTGTTCTGCGTCTTGTGAACGGCCTCACCAAGGAAGGCCCTAGCTAGGCCCATGGGCCCGTGCCTCTTCAAAAGCCTGCAGTGCTACAGGAAAAACTCTGCTTTAGTTGCAATAAGAATGCAAGCAGTGTTTCTCCTGATGGCAGTGTAACTTCAGGTAAGAGGTCTTAGATGGAAGAAGAAGCCTAGTGTTTTTCCTCTGTGCAGCTCAGTCTAAAGAATGAGTTCGACTTCCACGGCATGTTGGAACTTGCTAGAACGGTGCTCGTGAACTTGTGCGAGTGCTGTGAATCAAGATATGACAAGAAAGAGTGCAGTGTGTTGCCCATGACTCAGCAGACACAGAGGAACTCCGAGGGACCAATGGGCCTCGTTGTTGCTCAGCAGGCCTACAGGGGTGTGGAGATACTCAGGGATCTTGGAACAAAAATGATGCTCACCCGAGAGGCCTAGGAGTCCTGAAAAGGGTACTTCCTTTAAAGTAAAGGAGAACAGCGACTAAGAACTAATGGAAAGAGCTGAATGCCTCCCTTTCTGCAGGGCTACTCAGGGCCTTACCTCGAGGCAAGGACTCACGTTGAGATTCCCTTTAGCTCTAGAGCATGGCAAGGTGAGCCCCACCCCGGCCAAAGAAGCTCCGTGTGTAGCCAGAGAAAACTCATTTTCTTCCCACACCAATGTAGAGGGACCAGAGGCCTGTCAACAGCAGAGAATTTCAGGGAGCTTCCCGGCGGCAAGAATGGAGCTTTCCAAATGGAAAGCAAGGCTAGTACCATCATGCCCCCATTTCCATGGGCACAGGCAGCATACATCTCTGTGGTTTTTAACAAGTCCAATGAGACACAGAGTACACACTGTTTTCCTCCCTTAATCAACTTCTCGAGGCAGGGTGTTCTGCATCTAGTGAACGGCCTCACCAAGGAAAGCCCAAGCTAGGCCTCTGGGCCCGTGCCTCTTCAAAAGTCTGCAGTGCTTCAGGAAAAACTGTGCTTTAGTTGCAATAGGAAGGCAAGTCGTCTTCTTCCTGGAGGCAGGGTGACTTCAGGTAGGAGGTCCTGGATGGAAGGAGAAGCCTAGTGTTTTTCTCTGTGCAGCTCAGACCAGGGAATGAGTGCGACTTCCACGGCATGTAGGAACTTGCTAGAACGGTGCTCGTGAACCTTGTATGAGTGCTGGCTTACTCAAGATGTCCCAATAAGAGTGCACTGTGTTGCCCTACACTCGGCATACACACTGTGAGTCGGAAAGCTACGGGCCTGGATATTGCTTAGAAGGGCCAGGGGAGCCTGAGGGTACTTGCTCTTCTTGCAGGGAATAGGGTTTCCAGGCGAGGCACCTAGGAGTCCTGAAAAGCGTACTGGCGTTAAAATGCTGCAGAGCGGCGACTACGGCCTCATGGAAACGGCTACACACCTCCGCTTCTGCATAGCATTTCAGGGCCTTACCTCGAGGCAAGTTCTCCCGTTGCTTGCACTGTGAGCGACACAGCATGTTAGGATGCTGTATTTCTCCTTGAATAGAGTGACTTCAGGAAAGAGGTCCTCGATAAATTCTAAGAAGAGTGTGTTCTCAGGGCAGCTCAGACGAGGGCAATCTCGAAAACTTGCAGGACATGTTGGACTGCCTAGAAATGTGGTTCTGATGCTGTTCGAGTGCTCTGGAAATATAGCTCTATTGAAGTAACGTACAGTGTGTTGCCAGAGACTCGGCAGACACAGAGGGCCTCCGAGGGTCGTATGGGAATCAATGCTGCTCAGCAGGCCCACAGGGGTGTGGAGGGCGTCAGTGATCTTGGAACAAAAATGATGCTCACCCGAAGGGCCTAGGAGTCCTGAAAAGGGTGCTTCCTTTAACATAAAGCGGAACCTCCACTAAGAGCTCATGGAAAGAGCTGCATGCCTCCCTTTCTGCAGGGCTACTCAGGGCCTTACCTCGAGGCAAGGACTCACGTTGAGATTCCCTTTAGCTCTAGAGCATGGCAAGGTGAGCCCCAACCGGGCCAATGAAGCTCCGTGTGTAGCCAGAGAAATCTCATTTTCTTCCCACACCCATGCCTACAGTGGCCAGAGAGCTGTTAACAGCAGAGAATTTCAGGGAGCTTCACGGCAGCAAGAATGGGGCTTTCCAAATGGAAAGCAAGGCTAGTACCATCATGCCCCCATTACCATGGGCACAGGCAGCATACATCTCTGTGGTTTCTAACAAGTCAAAAGAACCACAGGGTACACACTGGTTGCTTCCCTGAATCAACTTCTCGAGGCAGGGTGTTCTGCGTCTTGTGAACGGCCTCACCAAGGAAGGCCCTAGCTAGGCCCATGGGCCCGTGCCTCTTCAAAAGCCTGCAGTGCTACAGGAAAAACTCTGCTTTAGTTGCAATGAGAATGCAAGCAGTGTTTCTCCTGATGGCAGTGTAACTTCAGGTAAGAGGTCTTAGATGGAAGAAGAAGCCTAGTGTTTTTCCTCTGTGCAGCTCAGTCTAAAGAATGAGTTCGACTTCCACGGCATGTTGGAACTTGCTAGAACGGTGCTCGTGAACTCGTGCGAGTGCTGTGAATCAAGATATGACAAGAAAGAGTGCAGTGTGTTGCCCATGACTCAGCAGACACAGAGGAACTCCGAGGGACCAATGGGCCTCGTTGTTGCTCAGCAGGCCTACAGGGGTGTGGAGATACTCAGGGATCTTGGAACAAAAATGATGCTCACCCGAGAGGCCTAGGAGTCCTGAAAAGGGTACTTCCTTTAAAGTAAAGGAGAACAGCGACTAAGAACTAATGGAAAGAGCTGAATGCCTCCCTTTCTGCAGGGCTACTCAGGGCCTTACCTCGAGGCAAGGACTCACGTTGAGATTCCCTTTAGCTCTAGAGCATGGCAAGGTGAGCCCCACCCCGGCCAAAGAAGCTCCGTGTGTAGCCAGAGAAAACTCATTTTCTTCCCACACCAATGTAGAGGGACCAGAGGCCTGTCAACAGCAGAGAATTTCAGGGAGCTTCCCGGCGGCAAGAATGGAGCTTTCCAAACGGAAAGCAAGGCTAGTACCATCATGCCCCCATTTCCATGGGCACAGGCAGCATACATCTCTGTGGTTTTTAACAAGTCCAATGAGACACAGAGTACACACTGTTTTCCTCCCTTAATCAACTTCTCGAGGCAGGGTGTTCTGCATCTAGTGAACGGCCTCACCAAGGAAAGCCCAAGCTAGGCCTCTGGGCCCGTGCCTCTTCAAAAGTCTGCAGTGCTTCAGGAAAAACTGTGCTTTAGTTGCAATAGGAAGGCAAGTCGTCTTCTTCCTGGAGGCAGGGTGACTTCAGGTAGGAGGTCCTGGATGGAAGGAGAAGCCTAGTGTTTTTCTCTGTGCAGCTCAGACCAGGGAATGAGTGCGACTTCCACGGCATGTAGGAACTTGCTAGAATGGTGCTCGTGAACCTTGTATGAGTGCTGGCTTACTCAAGATGTCCCAATAAGAGTGCACTGTGTTGCCCTACACTCGGCATACACACTGTGAGTCGGAAAGCTACGGGCCTGGATATTGCTTAGAAGGGCCAGGGGAGCCTGAGGGTACTTGCTCTTCTTGCAGGGAATAGGGTTTCCAGGCGAGGCACCTAGGAGTCCTGAAAAGCGTACTGGCGTTAAAATGCTGCAGAGCGGCGACTACGGCCTCATGGAAACGGCTACACACCTCCGCTTCTGCATAGCATTTCAGGGCCTTACCTCGAGGCAAGTTCTCCCGTTGCTTGCACTGTGAGCGACACAGCATGTTAGGATGCTGTATTTCTCCTTGAATAGAGTGACTTCAGGAAAGAGGTCCTCGATAAATTCTAAGAAGAGTGTGTTCTCAGGGCAGCTCAGACGAGGGCAATCTCGAAAACTTGCAGGACATGTTGGACTGCCTAGAAATGTGGTTCTGATGCTGTTCGAGTGCTCTGGAAATATAGCTCTATTGAAGTAACGTACAGTGTGTTGCCAGAGACTCGGCAGACACAGAGGGCCTCCGAGGGTCGTATGGGAATCAATGCTGCTCAGCAGGCCCACAGGGGTGTGGAGGGCGTCAGTGATCTTGGAACAAAAATGATGCTCACCCGAAGGGCCTAGGAGTCCTGAAAAGGGTGCTTCCTTTAACATAAAGCGGAACCTCCACTAAGAGCTCATGGAAAGAGCTGCATGCCTCCCTTTCTGCAGGGCTACTCAGGGCCTTACCTCGAGGCAAGGACTCACGTTGAGATTCCCTTTAGCTCTAGAGCATGGCAAGGTGAGCCCCAACCGGGCCAATGAAGCTCCGTGTGTAGCCAGAGAAATCTCATTTTCTTCCCACACCCATGCCTACAGTGGCCAGAGAGCTGTTAACAGCAGAGAATTTCAGGGAGCTTCACGGCAGCAAGAATGGGGCTTTCCAAATGGAAAGCAAGGCTAGTACCATCATGCCCCCATTACCATGGGCACAGGCAGCATACATCTCTGTGGTTTCTAACAAGTCAAAAGAACCACAGGGTACACACTGGTTGCTTCCCTGAATCAACTTCTCGAGGCAGGGTGTTCTGCGTCTTGTGAACGGCCTCACCAAGGAAGGCCCTAGCTAGGCCCATGGGCCCGTGCCTCTTCAAAAGCCTGCAGTGCTACAGGAAAAACTCTGCTTTAGTTGCAATGAGAATGCAAGCAGTGTTTCTCCTGATGGCAGTGTAACTTCAGGTAAGAGGTCTTAGATGGAAGAAGAAGCCTAGTGTTTTTCCTCTGTGCAGCTCAGTCTAAAGAATGAGTTCGACTTCCACGGCATGTTGGAACTTGCTAGAACGGTGCTCGTGAACTCGTGCGAGTGCTGTGAATCAAGATATGACAAGAAAGAGTGCAGTGTGTTGCCCATGACTCAGCAGACACAGAGGAACTCCGAGGGACCAATGGGCCTCGTTGTTGCTCAGCAGGCCTACAGGGGTGTGGAGATACTCAGGGATCTTGGAACAAAAATGATGCTCACCCGAGAGGCCTAGGAGTCCTGAAAAGGGTACTTCCTTTAAAGTAAAGGAGAACAGCGACTAAGAACTAATGGAAAGAGCTGAATGCCTCCCTTTCTGCAGGGCTACTCAGGGCCTTACCTCGAGGCAAGGACTCACGTTGAGATTCCCTTTAGCTCTAGAGCATGGCAAGGTGAGCCCCAACCGGGCCAATGAAGCTCCGTGTGTAGCCAGAGAAATCTCATTTTCTTCCCACACCCATGCCTACAGTGGCCAGAGAGCTGTTAACAGCAGAGAATTTCAGGGAGCTTCACGGCAGCAAGAATGGGGCTTTCCAAATGGAAAGCAAGGCTAGTACCATCATGCCCCCATTACCATGGGCACAGGCAGCATACATCTCTGTGGTTTCTAACAAGTCAAAAGAACCACAGGGTACACACTGGTTGCTTCCCTGAATCAACTTCTCGAGGCAGGGTGTTCTGCGTCTTGTGAACGGCCTCACCAAGGAAGGCCCTAGCTAGGCCCATGGGCCCGTGCCTCTTCAAAAGCCTGCAGTGCTACAGGAAAAACTCTGCTTTAGTTGCAATAAGAATGCAAGCAGTGTTTCTCCTGATGGCAGTGTAACTTCAGGTAAGAGGTCTTAGATGGAAGAAGAAGCCTAGTGTTTTTCCTCTGTGCAGCTCAGTCTAAAGAATGAGTTCGACTTCCACGGCATGTTGGAACTTGCTAGAACGGTGCTCGTGAACTTGTGCGAGTGCTGTGAATCAAGATATGACAAGAAAGAGTGCAGTGTGTTGCCCATGACTCAGCAGACACAGAGGAACTCCGAGGGACCAATGGGCCTCGTTGTTGCTCAGCAGGCCTACAGGGGTGTGGAGATACTCAGGGATCTTGGAACAAAAATGATGCTCACCCGAGAGGCCTAGGAGTCCTGAAAAGGGTACTTCCTTTAAAGTAAAGGAGAACAGCGACTAAGAACTAATGGAAAGAGCTGAATGCCTCCCTTTCTGCAGGGCTACTCAGGGCCTTACCTCGAGGCAAGGACTCACGTTGAGATTCCCTTTAGCTCTAGAGCATGGCAAGGTGAGCCCCACCCCGGCCAAAGAAGCTCCGTGTGTAGCCAGAGAAAACTCATTTTCTTCCCACACCAATGTAGAGGGACCAGAGGCCTGTCAACAGCAGAGAATTTCAGGGAGCTTCCCGGCGGCAAGAATGGAGCTTTCCAAATGGAAAGCAAGGCTAGTACCATCATGCCCCCATTTCCATGGGCACAGGCAGCATACATCTCTGTGGTTTTTAACAAGTCCAATGAGACACAGAGTACACACTGTTTTCCTCCCTTAATCAACTTCTCGAGGCAGGGTGTTCTGCATCTAGTGAACGGCCTCACCAAGGAAAGCCCAAGCTAGGCCTCTGGGCCCGTGCCTCTTCAAAAGTCTGCAGTGCTTCAGGAAAAACTGTGCTTTAGTTGCAATAGGAAGGCAAGTCGTCTTCTTCCTGGAGGCAGGGTGACTTCAGGTAGGAGGTCCTGGATGGAAGGAGAAGCCTAGTGTTTTTCTCTGTGCAGCTCAGACCAGGGAATGAGTGCGACTTCCACGGCATGTAGGAACTTGCTAGAACGGTGCTCGTGAACCTTGTATGAGTGCTGGCTTACTCAAGATGTCCCAATAAGAGTGCACTGTGTTGCCCTACACTCGGCATACACACTGTGAGTCGGAAAGCTACGGGCCTGGATATTGCTTAGAAGGGCCAGGGGAGCCTGAGGGTACTTGCTCTTCTTGCAGGGAATAGGGTTTCCAGGCGAGGCACCTAGGAGTCCTGAAAAGCGTACTGGCGTTAAAATGCTGCAGAGCGGCGACTACGGCCTCATGGAAACGGCTACACACCTCCGCTTCTGCATAGCATTTCAGGGCCTTACCTCGAGGCAAGTTCTCCCGTTGCTTGCACTGTGAGCGACACAGCATGTTAGGATGCTGTATTTCTCCTTGAATAGAGTGACTTCAGGAAAGAGGTCCTCGATAAATTCTAAGAAGAGTGTGTTCTCAGGGCAGCTCAGACGAGGGCAATCTCGAAAACTTGCAGGACATGTTGGACTGCCTAGAAATGTGGTTCTGATGCTGTTCGAGTGCTCTGGAAATATAGCTCTATTGAAGTAACGTACAGTGTGTTGCCAGAGACTCGGCAGACACAGAGGGCCTCCGAGGGTCGTATGGGAATCAATGCTGCTCAGCAGGCCCACAGGGGTGTGGAGGGCGTCAGTGATCTTGGAACAAAAATGATGCTCACCCGAAGGGCCTAGGAGTCCTGAAAAGGGTGCTTCCTTTAACATAAAGCGGAACCTCCACTAAGAGCTCATGGAAAGAGCTGCATGCCTCCCTTTCTGCAGGGCTACTCAGGGCCTTACCTCGAGGCAAGGACTCACGTTGAGATTCCCTTTAGCTCTAGAGCATGGCAAGGTGAGCCCCAACCGGGCCAATGAAGCTCCGTGTGTAGCCAGAGAAATCTCATTTTCTTCCCACACCCATGCCTACAGTGGCCAGAGAGCTGTTAACAGCAGAGAATTTCAGGGAGCTTCACGGCAGCAAGAATGGGGCTTTCCAAATGGAAAGCAAGGCTAGTACCATCATGCCCCCATTACCATGGGCACAGGCAGCATACATCTCTGTGGTTTCTAACAAGTCAAAAGAACCACAGGGTACACACTGGTTGCTTCCCTGAATCAACTTCTCGAGGCAGGGTGTTCTGCGTCTTGTGAACGGCCTCACCAAGGAAGGCCCTAGCTAGGCCCATGGGCCCGTGCCTCTTCAAAAGCCTGCAGTGCTACAGGAAAAACTCTGCTTTAGTTGCAATGAGAATGCAAGCAGTGTTTCTCCTGATGGCAGTGTAACTTCAGGTAAGAGGTCTTAGATGGAAGAAGAAGCCTAGTGTTTTTCCTCTGTGCAGCTCAGTCTAAAGAATGAGTTCGACTTCCACGGCATGTTGGAACTTGCTAGAACGGTGCTCGTGAACTCGTGCGAGTGCTGTGAATCAAGATATGACAAGAAAGAGTGCAGTGTGTTGCCCATGACTCAGCAGACACAGAGGAACTCCGAGGGACCAATGGGCCTCGTTGTTGCTCAGCAGGCCTACAGGGGTGTGGAGATACTCAGGGATCTTGGAACAAAAATGATGCTCACCCGAGAGGCCTAGGAGTCCTGAAAAGGGTACTTCCTTTAAAGTAAAGGAGAACAGCGACTAAGAACTAATGGAAAGAGCTGAATGCCTCCCTTTCTGCAGGGCTACTCAGGGCCTTACCTCGAGGCAAGGACTCACGTTGAGATTCCCTTTAGCTCTAGAGCATGGCAAGGTGAGCCCCACCCCGGCCAAAGAAGCTCCGTGTGTAGCCAGAGAAAACTCATTTTCTTCCCACACCAATGTAGAGGGACCAGAGGCCTGTCAACAGCAGAGAATTTCAGGGAGCTTCCCGGCGGCAAGAATGGAGCTTTCCAAACGGAAAGCAAGGCTAGTACCATCATGCCCCCATTTCCATGGGCACAGGCAGCATACATCTCTGTGGTTTTTAACAAGTCCAATGAGACACAGAGTACACACTGTTTTCCTCCCTTAATCAA
The DNA here is from genome assembly GCF_965194805.1 of Balaenoptera borealis. Lineage (NCBI taxonomy): Eukaryota > Metazoa > Chordata > Mammalia > Artiodactyla > Balaenopteridae > Balaenoptera > Balaenoptera borealis. The sequence continues at coordinate 21,684 of NW_028122597.1, read as the reverse complement.
CTTCTCGAGGCAGGGTGTTCTGCATCTAGTGAACGGCCTCACCAAGGAAAGCCCAAGCTAGGCCTCTGGGCCCGTGCCTCTTCAAAAGTCTGCAGTGCTTCAGGAAAAACTGTGCTTTAGTTGCAATAGGAAGGCAAGTCGTCTTCTTCCTGGAGGCAGGGTGACTTCAGGTAGGAGGTCCTGGATGGAAGGAGAAGCCTAGTGTTTTTCTCTGTGCAGCTCAGACCAGGGAATGAGTGCGACTTCCACGGCATGTAGGAACTTGCTAGAATGGTGCTCGTGAACCTTGTATGAGTGCTGGCTTACTCAAGATGTCCCAATAAGAGTGCACTGTGTTGCCCTACACTCGGCATACACACTGTGAGTCGGAAAGCTACGGGCCTGGATATTGCTTAGAAGGGCCAGGGGAGCCTGAGGGTACTTGCTCTTCTTGCAGGGAATAGGGTTTCCAGGCGAGGCACCTAGGAGTCCTGAAAAGCGTACTGGCGTTAAAATGCTGCAGAGCGGCGACTACGGCCTCATGGAAACGGCTACACACCTCCGCTTCTGCATAGCATTTCAGGGCCTTACCTCGAGGCAAGTTCTCCCGTTGCTTGCACTGTGAGCGACACAGCATGTTAGGATGCTGTATTTCTCCTTGAATAGAGTGACTTCAGGAAAGAGGTCCTCGATAAATTCTAAGAAGAGTGTGTTCTCAGGGCAGCTCAGACGAGGGCAATCTCGAAAACTTGCAGGACATGTTGGACTGCCTAGAAATGTGGTTCTGATGCTGTTCGAGTGCTCTGGAAATATAGCTCTATTGAAGTAACGTACAGTGTGTTGCCAGAGACTCGGCAGACACAGAGGGCCTCCGAGGGTCGTATGGGAATCAATGCTGCTCAGCAGGCCCACAGGGGTGTGGAGGGCGTCAGTGATCTTGGAACAAAAATGATGCTCACCCGAAGGGCCTAGGAGTCCTGAAAAGGGTGCTTCCTTTAACATAAAGCGGAACCTCCACTAAGAGCTCATGGAAAGAGCTGCATGCCTCCCTTTCTGCAGGGCTACTCAGGGCCTTACCTCGAGGCAAGGACTCACGTTGAGATTCCCTTTAGCTCTAGAGCATGGCAAGGTGAGCCCCAACCGGGCCAATGAAGCTCCGTGTGTAGCCAGAGAAATCTTATTTTCTTCCCACACCCATGCCTACAGTGGCCAGAGAGCTGTTAACAGCAGAGAATTTCAGGGAGCTTCACGGCAGCAAGAATGGGGCTTTCCAAATGGAAAGCAAGGCTAGTACCATCATGCCCCCATTACCATGGGCACAGGCAGCATACATCTCTGTGGTTTCTAACAAGTCAAAAGAACCACAGGGTACACACTGGTTGCTTCCCTGAATCAACTTCTCGAGGCAGGGTGTTCTGCGTCTTGTGAACGGCCTCACCAAGGAAGGCCCTAGCTAGGCCCATGGGCCCGTGCCTCTTCAAAAGCCTGCAGTGCTACAGGAAAAACTCTGCTTTAGTTGCAATAAGAATGCAAGCAGTGTTTCTCCTGATGGCAGTGTAACTTCAGGTAAGAGGTCTTAGATGGAAGAAGAAGCCTAGTGTTTTTCCTCTGTGCAGCTCAGTCTAAAGAATGAGTTCGACTTCCACGGCATGTTGGAACTTGCTAGAACGGTGCTCGTGAACTTGTGCGAGTGCTGTGAATCAAGATATGACAAGAAAGAGTGCAGTGTGTTGCCCATGACTCAGCAGACACAGAGGAACTCCGAGGGACCAATGGGCCTCGTTGTTGCTCAGCAGGCCTACAGGGGTGTGGAGATACTCAGGGATCTTGGAACAAAAATGATGCTCACCCGAGAGGCCTAGGAGTCCTGAAAAGGGTACTTCCTTTAAAGTAAAGGAGAACAGCGACTAAGAACTAATGGAAAGAGCTGAATGCCTCCCTTTCTGCAGGGCTACTCAGGGCCTTACCTCGAGGCAAGGACTCACGTTGAGATTCCCTTTAGCTCTAGAGCATGGCAAGGTGAGCCCCACCCCGGCCAAAGAAGCTCCGTGTGTAGCCAGAGAAAACTCATTTTCTTCCCACACCAATGTAGAGGGACCAGAGGCCTGTCAACAGCAGAGAATTTCAGGGAGCTTCCCGGCGGCAAGAATGGAGCTTTCCAAACGGAAAGCAAGGCTAGTACCATCATGCCCCCATTTCCATGGGCACAGGCAGCATACATCTCTGTGGTTTTTAACAAGTCCAATGAGACACAGAGTACACACTGTTTTCCTCCCTTAATCAACTTCTCGAGGCAGGGTGTTCTGCATCTAGTGAACGGCCTCACCAAGGAAAGCCCAAGCTAGGCCTCTGGGCCCGTGCCTCTTCACAAGTCTGCAGTGCTTCAGGAAAAACTGTGCTTTAGTTGCAATAGGAAGGCAAGTCGTCTTCTTCCTGGAGGCAGGGTGACTTCAGGTAGGAGGTCCTGGATGGAAGGAGAAGCCTAGTGTTTTTCTCTGTGCAGCTCAGACCAGGGAATGAGTGCGACTTCCACGGCATGTAGGAACTTGCTAGAACGGTGCTCGTGAACCTTGTATGAGTGCTGGCTTACTCAAGATGTCCCAATAAGAGTGCACTGTGTTGCCCTACACTCGGCATACACACTGTGAGTCGGAAAGCTACGGGCCTGGATATTGCTTAGAAGGGCCAGGGGAGCCTGAGGGTACTTGCTCTTCTTGCAGGGAATAGGGTTTCCAGGCGAGGCACCTAGGAGTCCTGAAAAGCGTACTGGCGTTAAAATGCTGCAGAGCGGCGACTACGGCCTCATGGAAACGGCTACACACCTCCGCTTCTGCATAGCATTTCAGGGCCTTACCTCGAGGCAAGTTCTCCCGTTGCTTGCACTGTGAGCGACACAGCATGTTAGGATGCTGTATTTCTCCTTGAATAGAGTGACTTCAGGAAAGAGGTCCTCGATAAATTCTAAGAAGAGTGTGTTCTCAGGGCAGCTCAGACGAGGGCAATCTCGAAAACTTGCAGGACATGTTGGACTGCCTAGAAATGTGGTTCTGATGCTGTTCGAGTGCTCTGGAAATATAGCTCTATTGAAGTAACGTACAGTGTGTTGCCAGAGACTCGGCAGACACAGAGGGCCTCCGAGGGTCGTATGGGAATCAATGCTGCTCAGCAGGCCCACAGGGGTGTGGAGGGCGTCAGTGATCTTGGAACAAAAATGATGCTCACCCGAAGGGCCTAGGAGTCCTGAAAAGGGTGCTTCCTTTAACATAAAGCGGAACCTCCACTAAGAGCTCATGGAAAGAGCTGCATGCCTCCCTTTCTGCAGGGCTACTCAGGGCCTTACCTCGAGGCAAGGACTCACGTTGAGATTCCCTTTAGCTCTAGAGCATGGCAAGGTGAGCCCCAACCGGGCCAATGAAGCTCCGTGTGTAGCCAGAGAAATCTCATTTTCTTCCCACACCCATGCCTACAGTGGCCAGAGAGCTGTTAACAGCAGAGAATTTCAGGGAGCTTCACGGCAGCAAGAATGGGGCTTTCCAAATGGAAAGCAAGGCTAGTACCATCATGCCCCCATTACCCTGGGCACAGGCAGCATACATCTCTGTGGTTTCTAACAAGTCAAAAGAACCACAGGGTACACACTGGTTGCTTCCCTGAATCAACTTCTCGAGGCAGGGTGTTCTGCGTCTTGTGAACGGCCTCACCAAGGAAGGCCCTAGCTAGGCCCATGGGCCCGTGCCTCTTCAAAAGCCTGCAGTGCTACAGGAAAAACTCTGCTTTAGTTGCAATGAGAATGCAAGCAGTGTTTCTCCTGATGGCAGTGTAACTTCAGGTAAGAGGTCTTAGATGGAAGAAGAAGCCTAGTGTTTTTCCTCTGTGCAGCTCAGTCTAAAGAATGAGTTCGACTTCCACGGCATGTTGGAACTTGCTAGAACGGTGCTCGTGAACTCGTGCGAGTGCTGTGAATCAAGATATGACAAGAAAGAGTGCAGTGTGTTGCCCATGACTCAGCAGACACAGAGGAACTCCGAGGGACCAATGGGCCTCGTTGTTGCTCAGCAGGCCTACAGGGGTGTGGAGATACTCAGGGATCTTGGAACAAAAATGATGCTCACCCGAGAGGCCTAGGAGTCCTGAAAAGGGTACTTCCTTTAAAGTAAAGGAGAACAGCGACTAAGAACTAATGGAAAGAGCTGAATGCCTCCCTTTCTGCAGGGCTACTCAGGGCCTTACCTCGAGGCAAGGACTCACGTTGAGATTCCCTTTAGCTCTAGAGCATGGCAAGGTGAGCCCCACCCCGGCCAAAGAAGCTCCGTGTGTAGCCAGAGAAAACTCATTTTCTTCCCACACCAATGTAGAGGGACCAGAGGCCTGTCAACAGCAGAGAATTTCAGGGAGCTTCCCGGCGGCAAGAATGGAGCTTTCCAAACGGAAAGCAAGGCTAGTACCATCATGCCCCCATTTCCATGGGCACAGGCAGCATACATCTCTGTGGTTTTTAACAAGTCCAATGAGACACAGAGTACACACTGTTTTCCTCCCTTAATCAACTTCTCGAGGCAGGGTGTTCTGCATCTAGTGAACGGCCTCACCAAGGAAAGCCCAAGCTAGGCCTCTGGGCCCGTGCCTCTTCACAAGTCTGCAGTGCTTCAGGAAAAACTGTGCTTTAGTTGCAATAGGAAGGCAAGTCGTCTTCTTCCTGGAGGCAGGGTGACTTCAGGTAGGAGGTCCTGGATGGAAGGAGAAGCCTAGTGGTTTTCTCTGTGCAGCTCAGACCAGGGAATGAGTGCGACTTCCACGGCATGTAGGAACTTGCTAGAACGGTGCTCGTGAACCTTGTATGAGTGCTGGCTTACTCAAGATGTCCCAATAAGAGTGCACTGTGTTGCCCTACACTCGGCATACACACTGTGAGTCGGAAAGCTACGGGCCTGGATATTGCTTAGAAGGGCCAGGGGAGCCTGAGGGTACTTGCTCTTCTTGCAGGGAATAGGGTTTCCAGGCGAGGCACCTAGGAGTCCTGAAAAGCGTACTGGCGTTAAAATGCTGCAGAGCGGCGACTACGGCCTCATGGAAACGGCTACACACCTCCGCTTCTGCATAGCATTTCAGGGCCTTACCTCGAGGCAAGTTCTCCCGTTGCTTGCACTGTGAGCGACACAGCATGTTAGGATGCTGTATTTCTCCTTGAATAGAGTGACTTCAGGAAAGAGGTCCTCGATAAATTCTAAGAAGAGTGTGTTCTCAGGGCAGCTCAGACGAGGGCAATCTCGAAAACTTGCAGGACATGTTGGACTGCCTAGAAATGTGGTTCTGATGCTGTTCGAGTGCTCTGGAAATATAGCTCTATTGAAGTAACGTACAGTGTGTTGCCAGAGACTCGGCAGACACAGAGGGCCTCCGAGGGTCGTATGGGAATCAATGCTGCTCAGCAGGCCCACAGGGGTGTGGAGGGCGTCAGTGATCTTGGAACAAAAATGATGCTCACCCGAAGGGCCTAGGAGTCCTGAAAAGGGTGCTTCCTTTAACATAAAGCGGAACCTCCACTAAGAGCTCATGGAAAGAGCTGCATGCCTCCCTTTCTGCAGGGCTACTCAGGGCCTTACCTCGAGGCAAGGACTCACGTTGAGATTCCCTTTAGCTCTAGAGCATGGCAAGGTGAGCCCCAACCGGGCCAATGAAGCTCCGTGTGTAGCCAGAGAAATCTCATTTTCTTCCCACACCCATGCCTACAGTGGCCAGAGAGCTGTTAACAGCAGAGAATTTCAGGGAGCTTCACGGCAGCAAGAATGGGGCTTTCCAAATGGAAAGCAAGGCTAGTACCATCATGCCCCCATTACCATGGGCACAGGCAGCATACATCTCTGTGGTTTCTAACAAGTCAAAAGAACCACAGGGTACACACTGGTTGCTTCCCTGAATCAACTTCTCGAGGCAGGGTGTTCTGCGTCTTGTGAACGGCCTCACCAAGGAAGGCCCTAGCTAGGCCCATGGGCCCGTGCCTCTTCAAAAGCCTGCAGTGCTACAGGAAAAACTCTGCTTTAGTTGCAATGAGAATGCAAGCAGTGTTTCTCCTGATGGCAGTGTAACTTCAGGTAAGAGGTCTTAGATGGAAGAAGAAGCCTAGTGTTTTTCCTCTGTGCAGCTCAGTCTAAAGAATGAGTTCGACTTCCACGGCATGTTGGAACTTGCTAGAACGGTGCTCGTGAACTCGTGCGAGTGCTGTGAATCAAGATATGACAAGAAAGAGTGCAGTGTGTTGCCCATGACTCAGCAGACACAGAGGAACTCCGAGGGACCAATGGGCCTCGTTGTTGCTCAGCAGGCCTACAGGGGTGTGGAGATACTCAGGGATCTTGGAACAAAAATGATGCTCACCCGAGAGGCCTAGGAGTCCTGAAAAGGGTACTTCCTTTAAAGTAAAGGAGAACAGCGACTAAGAACTAATGGAAAGAGCTGAATGCCTCCCTTTCTGCAGGGCTACTCAGGGCCTTACCTCGAGGCAAGGACTCACGTTGAGATTCCCTTTAGCTCTAGAGCATGGCAAGGTGAGCCCCACCCCGGCCAAAGAAGCTCCGTGTGTAGCCAGAGAAAACTCATTTTCTTCCCACACCAATGTAGAGGGACCAGAGGCCTGTCAACAGCAGAGAATTTCAGGGAGCTTCCCGGCGGCAAGAATGGAGCTTTCCAAACGGAAAGCAAGGCTAGTACCATCATGCCCCCATTTCCATGGGCACAGGCAGCATACATCTCTGTGGTTTTTAACAAGTCCAATGAGACACAGAGTACACACTGTTTTCCTCCCTTAATCAACTTCTCGAGGCAGGGTGTTCTGCATCTAGTGAACGGCCTCACCAAGGAAAGCCCAAGCTAGGCCTCTGGGCCCGTGCCTCTTCAAAAGTCTGCAGTGCTTCAGGAAAAACTGTGCTTTAGTTGCAATAGGAAGGCAAGTCGTCTTCTTCCTGGAGGCAGGGTGACTTCAGGTAGGAGGTCCTGGATGGAAGGAGAAGCCTAGTGTTTTTCTCTGTGCAGCTCAGACCAGGGAATGAGTGCGACTTCCACGGCATGTAGGAACTTGCTAGAACGGTGCTCGTGAACCTTGTATGAGTGCTGGCTTACTCAAGATGTCCCAATAAGAGTGCACTGTGTTGCCCTACACTCGGCATACACACTGTGAGTCGGAAAGCTACGGGCCTGGATATTGCTTAGAAGGGCCAGGGGAGCCTGAGGGTACTTGCTCTTCTTGCAGGGAATAGGGTTTCCAGGCGAGGCACCTAGGAGTCCTGAAAAGCGTACTGGCGTTAAAATGCTGCAGAGCGGCGACTACGGCCTCATGGAAACGGCTACACACCTCCGCTTCTGCATAGCATTTCAGGGCCTTACCTCGAGGCAAGTTCTCCCGTTGCTTGCACTGTGAGCGACACAGCATGTTAGGATGCTGTATTTCTCCTTGAATAGAGTGACTTCAGGAAAGAGGTCCTCGATAAATTCTAAGAAGAGTGTGTTCTCAGGGCAGCTCAGACGAGGGCAATCTCGAAAACTTGCAGGACATGTTGGACTGCCTAGAAATGTGGTTCTGATGCTGTTCGAGTGCTCTGGAAATATAGCTCTATTGAAGTAACGTACAGTGTGTTGCCAGAGACTCGGCAGACACAGAGGGCCTCCGAGGGTCGTATGGGAATCAATGCTGCTCAGCAGGCCCACAGGGGTGTGGAGGGCGTCAGTGATCTTGGAACAAAAATGATGCTCACCCGAAGGGCCTAGGAGTCCTGAAAAGGGTGCTTCCTTTAACATAAAGCGGAACCTCCACTAAGAGCTCATGGAAAGAGCTGCATGCCTCCCTTTCTGCAGGGCTACTCAGGGCCTTACCTCGAGGCAAGGACTCACGTTGAGATTCCCTTTAGCTCTAGAGCATGGCAAGGTGAGCCCCAACCGGGCCAATGAAGCTCCGTGTGTAGCCAGAGAAATCTCATTTTCTTCCCACACCCATGCCTACAGTGGCCAGAGAGCTGTTAACAGCAGAGAATTTCAGGGAGCTTCACGGCAGCAAGAATGGGGCTTTCCAAATGGAAAGCAAGGCTAGTACCATCATGCCCCCATTACCATGGGCACAGGCAGCATACATCTCTGTGGTTTCTAACAAGTCAAAAGAACCACAGGGTACACACTGGTTGCTTCCCTGAATCAACTTCTCGAGGCAGGGTGTTCTGCGTCTTGTGAACGGCCTCACCAAGGAAGGCCCTAGCTAGGCCCATGGGCCCGTGCCTCTTCAAAAGCCTGCAGTGCTACAGGAAAAACTCTGCTTTAGTTGCAATGAGAATGCAAGCAGTGTTTCTCCTGATGGCAGTGTAACTTCAGGTAAGAGGTCTTAGATGGAAGAAGAAGCCTAGTGTTTTTCCTCTGTGCAGCTCAGTCTAAAGAATGAGTTCGACTTCCACGGCATGTTGGAACTTGCTAGAACGGTGCTCGTGAACTCGTGCGAGTGCTGTGAATCAAGATATGACAAGAAAGAGTGCAGTGTGTTGCCCATGACTCAGCAGACACAGAGGAACTCCGAGGGACCAATGGGCCTCGTTGTTGCTCAGCAGGCCTACAGGGGTGTGGAGATACTCAGGGATCTTGGAACAAAAATGATGCTCACCCGAGAGGCCTAGGAGTCCTGAAAAGGGTACTTCCTTTAAAGTAAAGGAGAACAGCGACTAAGAACTAATGGAAAGAGCTGAATGCCTCCCTTTCTGCAGGGCTACTCAGGGCCTTACCTCGAGGCAAGGACTCACGTTGAGATTCCCTTTAGCTCTAGAGCATGGCAAGGTGAGCCCCACCCCGGCCAAAGAAGCTCCGTGTGTAGCCAGAGAAAACTCATTTTCTTCCCACACCAATGTAGAGGGACCAGAGGCCTGTCAACAGCAGAGAATTTCAGGGAGCTTCCCGGCGGCAAGAATGGAGCTTTCCAAACGGAAAGCAAGGCTAGTACCATCATGCCCCCATTTCCATGGGCACAGGCAGCATACATCTCTGTGGTTTTTAACAAGTCCAATGAGACACAGAGTACACACTGTTTTCCTCCCTTAATCAACTTCTCGAGGCAGGGTGTTCTGCATCTAGTGAACGGCCTCACCAAGGAAAGCCCAAGCTAGGCCTCTGGGCCCGTGCCTCTTCACAAGTCTGCAGTGCTTCAGGAAAAACTGTGCTTTAGTTGCAATAGGAAGGCAAGTCGTCTTCTTCCTGGAGGCAGGGTGACTTCAGGTAGGAGGTCCTGGATGGAAGGAGAAGCCTAGTGTTTTTCTCTGTGCAGCTCAGACCAGGGAATGAGTGCGACTTCCACGGCATGTAGGAACTTGCTAGAACGGTGCTCGTGAACCTTGTATGAGTGCTGGCTTACTCAAGATGTCCCAATAAGAGTGCACTGTGTTGCCCTACACTCGGCATACACACTGTGAGTCGGAAAGCTACGGGCCTGGATATTGCTTAGAAGGGCCAGGGGAGCCTGAGGGTACTTGCTCTTCTTGCAGGGAATAGGGTTTCCAGGCGAGGCACCTAGGAGTCCTGAAAAGCGTACTGGCGTTAAAATGCTGCAGAGCGGCGACTACGGCCTCATGGAAACGGCTACACACCTCCGCTTCTGCATAGCATTTCAGGGCCTTACCTCGAGGCAAGTTCTCCCGTTGCTTGCACTGTGAGCGACACAGCATGTTAGGATGCTGTATTTCTCCTTGAATAGAGTGACTTCAGGAAAGAGGTCCTCGATAAATTCTAAGAAGAGTGTGTTCTCAGGGCAGCTCAGACGAGGGCAATCTCGAAAACTTGCAGGACATGTTGGACTGCCTAGAAATGTGGTTCTGATGCTGTTCGAGTGCTCTGGAAATATAGCTCTATTGAAGTAACGTACAGTGTGTTGCCAGAGACTCGGCAGACACAGAGGGCCTCCGAGGGTCGTATGGGAATCAATGCTGCTCAGCAGGCCCACAGGGGTGTGGAGGGCGTCAGTGATCTTGGAACAAAAATGATGCTCACCCGAAGGGCCTAGGAGTCCTGAAAAGGGTGCTTCCTTTAACATAAAGCGGAACCTCCACTAAGAGCTCATGGAAAGAGCTGCATGCCTCCCTTTCTGCAGGGCTACTCAGGGCCTTACCTCGAGGCAAGGACTCACGTTGAGATTCCCTTTAGCTCTAGAGCATGGCAAGGTGAGCCCCAACCGGGCCAATGAAGCTCCGTGTGTAGCCAGAGAAATCTCATTTTCTTCCCACACCCATGCCTACAGTGGCCAGAGAGCTGTTAACAGCAGAGAATTTCAGGGAGCTTCACGGCAGCAAGAATGGGGCTTTCCAAATGGAAAGCAAGGCTAGTACCATCATGCCCCCATTACCATGGGCACAGGCAGCATACATCTCTGTGGTTTCTAACAAGTCAAAAGAACCACAGGGTACACACTGGTTGCTTCCCTGAATCAACTTCTCGAGGCAGGGTGTTCTGCGTCTTGTGAACGGCCTCACCAAGGAAGGCCCTAGCTAGGCCCATGGGCCCGTGCCTCTTCAAAAGCCTGCAGTGCTACAGGAAAAACTCTGCTTTAGTTGCAATGAGAATGCAAGCAGTGTTTCTCCTGATGGCAGTGTAACTTCAGGTAAGAGGTCTTAGATGGAAGAAGAAGCCTAGTGTTTTTCCTCTGTGCAGCTCAGTCTAAAGAATGAGTTCGACTTCCACGGCATGTTGGAACTTGCTAGAACGGTGCTCGTGAACTCGTGCGAGTGCTGTGAATCAAGATATGACAAGAAAGAGTGCAGTGTGTTGCCCATGACTCAGCAGACACAGAGGAACTCCGAGGGACCAATGGGCCTCGTTGTTGCTCAGCAGGCCTACAGGGGTGTGGAGATACTCAGGGATCTTGGAACAAAAATGATGCTCACCCGAGAGGCCTAGGAGTCCTGAAAAGGGTACTTCCTTTAAAGTAAAGGAGAACAGCGACTAAGAACTAATGGAAAGAGCTGAATGCCTCCCTTTCTGCAGGGCTACTCAGGGCCTTACCTCGAGGCAAGGACTCACGTTGAGATTCCCTTTAGCTCTAGAGCATGGCAAGGTGAGCCCCACCCCGGCCAAAGAAGCTCCGTGTGTAGCCAGAGAAAACTCATTTTCTTCCCACACCAATGTAGAGGGACCAGAGGCCTGTCAACAGCAGAGAATTTCAGGGAGCTTCCCGGCGGCAAGAATGGAGCTTTCCAAACGGAAAGCAAGGCTAGTACCATCATGCCCCCATTTCCATGGGCACAGGCAGCATACATCTCTGTGGTTTTTAACAAGTCCAATGAGACACAGAGTACACACTGTTTTCCTCCCTTAATCAACTTCTCGAGGCAGGGTGTTCTGCATCTAGTGAACGGCCTCACCAAGGAAAGCCCAAGCTAGGCCTCTGGGCCCGTGCCTCTTCACAAGTCTGCAGTGCTTCAGGAAAAACTGTGCTTTAGTTGCAATAGGAAGGCAAGTCGTCTTCTTCCTGGAGGCAGGGTGACTTCAGGTAGGAGGTCCTGGATGGAAGGAGAAGCCTAGTGTTTTTCTCTGTGCAGCTCAGACCAGGGAATGAGTGCGACTTCCACGGCATGTAGGAACTTGCTAGAACGGTGCTCGTGAACCTTGTATGAGTGCTGGCTTACTCAAGATGTCCCAATAAGAGTGCACTGTGTTGCCCTACACTCGGCATACACACTGTGAGTCGGAAAGCTACGGGCCTGGATATTGCTTAGAAGGGCCAGGGGAGCCTGAGGGTACTTGCTCTTCTTGCAGGGAATAGGGTTTCCAGGCGAGGCACCTAGGAGTCCTGAAAAGCGTACTGGCGTTAAAATGCTGCAGAGCGGCGACTACGGCCTCATGGAAACGGCTACACACCTCCGCTTCTGCATAGCATTTCAGGGCCTTACCTCGAGGCAAGTTCTCCCGTTGCTTGCACTGTGAGCGACACAGCATGTTAGGATGCTGTATTTCTCCTTGAATAGAGTGACTTCAGGAAAGAGGTCCTCGATAAATTCTAAGAAGAGTGTGTTCTCAGGGCAGCTCAGACGAGGGCAATCTCGAAAACTTGCAGGACATGTTGGACTGCCTAGAAATGTGGTTCTGATGCTGTTCGAGTGCTCTGGAAATATAGCTCTATTGAAGTAACGTACAGTGTGTTGCCAGAGACTCGGCAGACACAGAGGGCCTCCGAGGGTCGTATGGGAATCAATGCTGCTCAGCAGGCCCACAGGGGTGTGGAGGGCGTCAGTGATCTTGGAACAAAAATGATGCTCACCCGAAGGGCCTAGGAGTCCTGAAAAGGGTGCTTCCTTTAACATAAAGCGGAACCTCCACTAAGAGCTCATGGAAAGAGCTGCATGCCTCCCTTTCTGCAGGGCTACTCAGGGCCTTACCTCGAGGCAAGGACTCACGTTGAGATTCCCTTTAGCTCTAGAGCATGGCAAGGTGAGCCCCAACCGGGCCAATGAAGCTCCGTGTGTAGCCAGAGAAATCTCATTTTCTTCCCACACCCATGCCTACAGTGGCCAGAGAGCTGTTAACAGCAGAGAATTTCAGGGAGCTTCACGGCAGCAAGAATGGGGCTTTCCAAATGGAAAGCAAGGCTAGTACCATCATGCCCCCATTACCATGGGCACAGGCAGCATACATCTCTGTGGTTTCTAACAAGTCAAAAGAACCACAGGGTACACACTGGTTGCTTCCCTGAATCAACTTCTCGAGGCAGGGTGTTCTGCGTCTTGTGAACGGCCTCACCAAGGAAGGCCCTAGCTAGGCCCATGGGCCCGTGCCTCTTCAAAAGCCTGCAGTGCTACAGGAAAAACTCTGCTTTAGTTGCAATGAGAATGCAAGCAGTGTTTCTCCTGATGGCAGTGTAACTTCAGGTAAGAGGTCTTAGATGGAAGAAGAAGCCTAGTGTTTTTCCTCTGTGCAGCTCAGTCTAAAGAATGAGTTCGACTTCCACGGCATGTTGGAACTTGCTAGAACGGTGCTCGTGAACTCGTGCGAGTGCTGTGAATCAAGATATGACAAGAAAGAGTGCAGTGTGTTGCCCATGACTCAGCAGACACAGAGGAACTCCGAGGGACCAATGGGCCTCGTTGTTGCTCAGCAGGCCTACAGGGGTGTGGAGATACTCAGGGATCTTGGAACAAAAATGATGCTCACCCGAGAGGCCTAGGAGTCCTGAAAAGGGTACTTCCTTTAAAGTAAAGGAGAACAGCGACTAAGAACTAATGGAAAGAGCTGAATGCCTCCCTTTCTGCAGGGCTACTCAGGGCCTTACCTCGAGGCAAGGACTCACGTTGAGATTCCCTTTAGCTCTAGAGCATGGCAAGGTGAGCCCCACCCCGGCCAAAGAAGCTCCGTGTGTAGCCAGAGAAAACTCATTTTCTTCCCACACCAATGTAGAGGGACCAGAGGCCTGTCAACAGCAGAGAATTTCAGGGAGCTTCCCGGCGGCAAGAATGGAGCTTTCCAAACGGAAAGCAAGGCTAGTACCATCATGCCCCCATTTCCATGGGCACAGGCAGCATACATCTCTGTGGTTTTTAACAAGTCCAATGAGACACAGAGTACACACTGTTTTCCTCCCTTAATCAACTTCTCGAGGCAGGGTGTTCTGCATCTAGTGAACGGCCTCACCAAGGAAAGCCCAAGCTAGGCCTCTGGGCCCGTGCCTCTTCACAAGTCTGCAGTGCTTCAGGAAAAACTGTGCTTTAGTTGCAATAGGAAGGCAAGTCGTCTTCTTCCTGGAGGCAGGGTGACTTCAGGTAGGAGGTCCTGGATGGAAGGAGAAGCCTAGTGTTTTTCTCTGTGCAGCTCAGACCAGGGAATGAGTGCGACTTCCACGGCATGTAGGAACTTGCTAGAACGGTGCTCGTGAACCTTGTATGAGTGCTGGCTTACTCAAGATGTCCCAATAAGAGTGCACTGTGTTGCCCTACACTCGGCATACACACTGTGAGTCGGAAAGCTACGGGCCTGGATATTGCTTAGAAGGGCCAGGGGAGCCTGAGGGTACTTGCTCTTCTTGCAGGGAATAGGGTTTCCAGGCGAGGCACCTAGGAGTCCTGAAAAGCGTACTGGCGTTAAAATGCTGCAGAGCGGCGACTACGGCCTCATGGAAACGGCTACACACCTCCGCTTCTGCATAGCATTTCAGGGCCTTACCTCGAGGCAAGTTCTCCCGTTGCTTGCACTGTGAGCGACACAGCATGTTAGGATGCTGTATTTCTCCTTGAATAGAGTGACTTCAGGAAAGAGGTCCTCGATAAATTCTAAGAAGAGTGTGTTCTCAGGGCAGCTCAGACGAGGGCAATCTCGAAAACTTGCAGGACATGTTGGACTGCCTAGAAATGTGGTTCTGATGCTGTTCGAGTGCTCTGGAAATATAGCTCTATTGAAGTAACGTACAGTGTGTTGCCAGAGACTCGGCAGACACAGAGGGCCTCCGAGGGTCGTATGGGAATCAATGCTGCTCAGCAGGCCCACAGGGGTGTGGAGGGCGTCAGTGATCTTGGAACAAAAATGATGCTCACCCGAAGGGCCTAGGAGTCCTGAAAAGGGTGCTTCCTTTAACATAAAGCGGAACCTCCACTAAGAGCTCATGGAAAGAGCTGCATGCCTCCCTTTCTGCAGGGCTACTCAGGGCCTTACCTCGAGGCAAGGACTCACGTTGAGATTCCCTTTAGCTCTAGAGCATGGCAAGGTGAGCCCCAACCGGGCCAATGAAGCTCCGTGTGTAGCCAGAGAAATCTCATTTTCTTCCCACACCCATGCCTACAGTGGCCAGAGAGCTGTTAACAGCAGAGAATTTCAGGGAGCTTCACGGCAGCAAGAATGGGGCTTTCCAAATGGAAAGCAAGGCTAGTACCATCATGCCCCCATTACCATGGGCACAGGCAGCATACATCTCTGTGGTTTCTAACAAGTCAAAAGAACCACAGGGTACACACTGGTTGCTTCCCTGAATCAACTTCTCGAGGCAGGGTGTTCTGCGTCTTGTGAACGGCCTCACCAAGGAAGGCCCTAGCTAGGCCCATGGGCCCGTGCCTCTTCAAAAGCCTGCAGTGCTACAGGAAAAACTCTGCTTTAGTTGCAATGAGAATGCAAGCAGTGTTTCTCCTGATGGCAGTGTAACTTCAGGTAAGAGGTCTTAGATGGAAGAAGAAGCCTAGTGTTTTTCCTCTGTGCAGCTCAGTCTAAAGAATGAGTTCGACTTCCACGGCATGTTGGAACTTGCTAGAACGGTGCTCGTGAACTCGTGCGAGTGCTGTGAATCAAGATATGACAAGAAAGAGTGCAGTGTGTTGCCCATGACTCAGCAGACACAGAGGAACTCCGAGGGACCAATGGGCCTCGTTGTTGCTCAGCAGGCCTACAGGGGTGTGGAGATACTCAGGGATCTTGGAACAAAAATGATGCTCACCCGAGAGGCCTAGGAGTCCTGAAAAGGGTACTTCCTTTAAAGTAAAGGAGAACAGCGACTAAGAACTAATGGAAAGAGCTGAATGCCTCCCTTTCTGCAGGGCTACTCAGGGCCTTACCTCGAGGCAAGGACTCACGTTGAGATTCCCTTTAGCTCTAGAGCATGGCAAGGTGAGCCCCACCCCGGCCAAAGAAGCTCCGTGTGTAGCCAGAGAAAACTCATTTTCTTCCCACACCAATGTAGAGGGACCAGAGGCCTGTCAACAGCAGAGAATTTCAGGGAGCTTCCCGGCGGCAAGAATGGAGCTTTCCAAACGGAAAGCAAGGCTAGTACCATCATGCCCCCATTTCCATGGGCACAGGCAGCATACATCTCTGTGGTTTTTAACAAGTCCAATGAGACACAGAGTACACACTGTTTTCCTCCCTTAATCAACTTCTCGAGGCAGGGTGTTCTGCATCTAGTGAACGGCCTCACCAAGGAAAGCCCAAGCTAGGCCTCTGGGCCCGTGCCTCTTCAAAAGTCTGCAGTGCTTCAGGAAAAACTGTGCTTTAGTTGCAATAGGAAGGCAAGTCGTCTTCTTCCTGGAGGCAGGGTGACTTCAGGTAGGAGGTCCTGGATGGAAGGAGAAGCCTAGTGTTTTTCTCTGTGCAGCTCAGACCAGGGAATGAGTGCGACTTCCACGGCATGTAGGAACTTGCTAGAACGGTGCTCGTGAACCTTGTATGAGTGCTGGCTTACTCAAGATGTCCCAATAAGAGTGCACTGTGTTGCCCTACACTCGGCATACACACTGTGAGTCGGAAAGCTACGGGCCTGGATATTGCTTAGAAGGGCCAGGGGAGCCTGAGGGTACTTGCTCTTCTTGCAGGGAATAGGGTTTCCAGGCGAGGCACCTAGGAGTCCTGAAAAGCGTACTGGCGTTAAAATGCTGCAGAGCGGCGACTACGGCCTCATGGAAACGGCTACACACCTCCGCTTCTGCATAGCATTTCAGGGCCTTACCTCGAGGCAAGTTCTCCCGTTGCTTGCACTGTGAGCGACACAGCATGTTAGGATGCTGTATTTCTCCTTGAATAGAGTGACTTCAGGAAAGAGGTCCTCGATAAATTCTAAGAAGAGTGTGTTCTCAGGGCAGCTCAGACGAGGGCAATCTCGAAAACTTGCAGGACATGTTGGACTGCCTAGAAATGTGGTTCTGATGCTGTTCGAGTGCTCTGGAAATATAGCTCTATTGAAGTAACGTACAGTGTGTTGCCAGAGACTCGGCAGACACAGAGGGCCTCCGAGGGTCGTATGGGAATCAATGCTGCTCAGCAGGCCCACAGGGGTGTGGAGGGCGTCAGTGATCTTGGAACAAAAATGATGCTCACCCGAAGGGCCTAGGAGTCCTGAAAAGGGTGCTTCCTTTAACATAAAGCGGAACCTCCACTAAGAGCTCATGGAAAGAGCTGCATGCCTCCCTTTCTGCAGGGCTACTCAGGGCCTTACCTCGAGGCAAGGACTCACGTTGAGATTCCCTTTAGCTCTAGAGCATGGCAAGGTGAGCCCCAACCGGGCCAATGAAGCTCCGTGTGTAGCCAGAGAAATCTCATTTTCTTCCCACACCCATGCCTACAGTGGCCAGAGAGCTGTTAACAGCAGAGAATTTCAGGGAGCTTCACGGCAGCAAGAATGGGGCTTTCCAAATGGAAAGCAAGGCTAGTACCATCATGCCCCCATTACCATGGGCACAGGCAGCATACATCTCTGTGGTTTCTAACAAGTCAAAAGAACCACAGGGTACACACTGGTTGCTTCCCTGAATCAACTTCTCGAGGCAGGGTGTTCTGCGTCTTGTGAACGGCCTCACCAAGGAAGGCCCTAGCTAGGCCCATGGGCCCGTGCCTCTTCAAAAGCCTGCAGTGCTACAGGAAAAACTCTGCTTAGTTGCAATGAGAATGCAAGCAGTGTTTCTCCTGATGGCAGTGTAACTTCAGGTAAGAGGTCTTAGATGGAAGAAGAAGCCTAGTGTTTTTCCTCTGTGCAGCTCAGTCTAAAGAATGAGTTCGACTTCCACGGCATGTTGGAACTTGCTAGAACGGTGCTCGTGAACTCGTGCGAGTGCTGTGAATCAAGATATGACAAGAAAGAGTGCAGTGTGTTGCCCATGACTCAGCAGACACAGAGGAACTCCGAGGGACCAATGGGCCTCGTTGTTGCTCAGCAGGCCTACAGGGGTGTGGAGATACTCAGGGATCTTGGAACAAAAATGATGCTCACCCGAGAGGCCTAGGAGTCCTGAAAAGGGTACTTCCTTTAAAGTAAAGGAGAACAGCGACTAAGAACTAATGGAAAGAGCTGAATGCCTCCCTTTCTGCAGGGCTACTCAGGGCCTTACCTCGAGGCAAGGACTCACGTTGAGATTCCCTTTAGCTCTAGAGCATGGCAAGGTGAGCCCCACCCCGGCCAAAGAAGCTCCGTGTGTAGCCAGAGAAAACTCATTTTCTTCCCACACCAATGTAGAGGGACCAGAGGCCTGTCAACAGCAGAGAATTTCAGGGAGCTTCCCGGCGGCAAGAATGGAGCTTTCCAAACGGAAAGCAAGGCTAGTACCATCATGCCCCCATTTCCATGGGCACAGGCAGCATACATCTCTGTGGTTTTTAACAAGTCCAATGAGACACAGAGTACACACTGTTTTCCTCCCTTAATCAACTTCTCGAGGCAGGGTGTTCTGCATCTAGTGAACGGCCTCACCAAGGAAAGCCCAAGCTAGGCCTCTGGGCCCGTGCCTCTTCAAAAGTCTGCAGTGCTTCAGGAAAAACTGTGCTTTAGTTGCAATAGGAAGGCAAGTCGTCTTCTTCCTGGAGGCAGGGTGACTTCAGGTAGGAGGTCCTGGATGGAAGGAGAAGCCTAGTGTTTTTCTCTGTGCAGCTCAGACCAGGGAATGAGTGCGACTTCCACGGCATGTAGGAACTTGCTAGAACGGTGCTCGTGAACCTTGTATGAGTGCTGGCTTACTCAAGATGTCCCAATAAGAGTGCACTGTGTTGCCCTACACTCGGCATACACACTGTGAGTCGGAAAGCTACGGGCCTGGATATTGCTTAGAAGGGCCAGGGGAGCCTGAGGGTACTTGCTCTTCTTGCAGGGAATAGGGTTTCCAGGCGAGGCACCTAGGAGTCCTGAAAAGCGTACTGGCGTTAAAATGCTGCAGAGCGGCGACTACGGCCTCATGGAAACGGCTACACACCTCCGCTTCTGCATAGCATTTCAGGGCCTTACCTCGAGGCAAGTTCTCCCGTTGCTTGCACTGTGAGCGACACAGCATGTTAGGATGCTGTATTTCTCCTTGAATAGAGTGACTTCAGGAAAGAGGTCCTCGATAAATTCTAAGAAGAGTGTGTTCTCAGGGCAGCTCAGACGAGGGCAATCTCGAAAACTTGCAGGACATGTTGGACTGCCTAGAAATGTGGTTCTGATGCTGTTCGAGTGCTCTGGAAATATAGCTCTATTGAAGTAACGTACAGTGTGTTGCCAGAGACTCGGCAGACACAGAGGGCCTCCGAGGGTCGTATGGGAATCAATGCTGCTCAGCAGGCCCACAGGGGTGTGGAGGGCGTCAGTGATCTTGGAACAAAAATGATGCTCACCCGAAGGCCTAGGAGTCCTGAAAAGGGTGCTTCCTTTAACATAAAGCGGAACCTCCACTAAGAGCTCATGGAAAGAGCTGCATGCCTCCCTTTCTGCAGGGCTACTCAGGGCCTTACCTCGAGGCAAGGACTCACGTTGAGATTCCCTTTAGCTCTAGAGCATGGCAAGGTGAGCCCCAACCGGGCCAATGAAGCTCCGTGTGTAGCCAGAGAAATCTCATTTTCTTCCCACACCCATGCCTACAGTGGCCAGAGAGCTGTTAACAGCAGAGAATTTCAGGGAGCTTCACGGCAGCAAGAATGGGGCTTTCCAAATGGAAAGCAAGGCTAGTACCATCATGCCCCCATTACCATGGGCACAGGCAGCATACACCTCTGTGGTTTCTAACAAGTCAAAAGAACCACAGGGTACACACTGGTTGCTTCCCTGAATCAACTTCTCGAGGCAGGGTGTTCTGCGTCTTGTGAACGGCCTCACCAAGGAAGGCCCTAGCTAGGCCCATGGGCCCGTGCCTCTTCAAAAGCCTGCAGTGCTACAGGAAAAACTCTGCTTTAGTTGCAATGAGAATGCAAGCAGTGTTTCTCCTGATGGCAGTGTAACTTCAGGTAAGAGGTCTTAGATGGAAGAAGAAGCCTAGTGTTTTTCCTCTGTGCAGCTCAGTCTAAAGAATGAGTTCGACTTCCACGGCATGTTGGAACTTGCTAGAACGGTGCTCGTGAACTCGTGCGAGTGCTGTGAATCAAGATATGACAAGAAAGAGTGCAGTGTGTTGCCCATGACTCAGCAGACACAGAGGAACTCCGAGGGACCAATGGGCCTCGTTGTTGCTCAGCAGGCCTACAGGGGTGTGGAGATACTCAGGGATCTTGGAACAAAAATGATGCTCACCCGAGAGGCCTAGGAGTCCTGAAAAGGGTACTTCCTTTAAAGTAAAGGAGAACAGCGACTAAGAACTAATGGAAAGAGCTGAATGCCTCCCTTTCTGCAGGGCTACTCAGGGCCTTACCTCGAGGCAAGGACTCACGTTGAGATTCCCTTTAGCTCTAGAGCATGGCAAGGTGAGCCCCACCCCGGCCAAAGAAGCTCCGTGTGTAGCCAGAGAAAACTCATTTTCTTCCCACACCAATGTAGAGGGACCAGAGGCCTGTCAACAGCAGAGAATTTCAGGGAGCTTCCCGGCGGCAAGAATGGAGCTTTCCAAACGGAAAGCAAGGCTAGTACCATCATGCCCCCATTTCCATGGGCACAGGCAGCATACATCTCTGTGGTTTTTAACAAGTCCAATGAGACACAGAGTACACACTGTTTTCCTCCCTTAATCAACTTCTCGAGGCAGGGTGTTCTGCATCTAGTGAACGGCCTCACCAAGGAAAGCCCAAGCTAGGCCTCTGGGCCCGTGCCTCTTCAAAAGTCTGCAGTGCTTCAGGAAAAACTGTGCTTTAGTTGCAATAGGAAGGCAAGTCGTCTTCTTCCTGGAGGCAGGGTGACTTCAGGTAGGAGGTCCTGGATGGAAGGAGAAGCCTAGTGGTTTTCTCTGTGCAGCTCAGACCAGGGAATGAGTGCGACTTCCACGGCATGTAGGAACTTGCTAGAACGGTGCTCGTGAACCTTGTATGAGTGCTGGCTTACTCAAGATGTCCCAATAAGAGTGCACTGTGTTGCCCTACACTCGGCATACACACTGTGAGTCGGAAAGCTACGGGCCTGGATATTGCTTAGAAGGGCCAGGGGAGCCTGAGGGTACTTGCTCTTCTTGCAGGGAATAGGGTTTCCAGGCGAGGCACCTAGGAGTCCTGAAAAGCGTACTGGCGTTAAAATGCTGCAGAGCGGCGACTACGGCCTCATGGAAACGGCTACACACCTCCGCTTCTGCATAGCATTTCAGGGCCTTACCTCGAGGCAAGTTCTCCCGTTGCTTGCACTGTGAGCGACACAGCATGTTAGGATGCTGTATTTCTCCTTGAATAGAGTGACTTCAGGAAAGAGGTCCTCGATAAATTCTAAGAAGAGTGTGTTCTCAGGGCAGCTCAGACGAGGGCAATCTCGAAAACTTGCAGGACATGTTGGACTGCCTAGAAATGTGGTTCTGATGCTGTTCGAGTGCTCTGGAAATATAGCTCTATTGAAGTAACGTACAGTGTGTTGCCAGAGACTCGGCAGACACAGAGGGCCTCCGAGGGTCGTATGGGAATCAATGCTGCTCAGCAGGCCCACAGGGGTGTGGAGGGCGTCAGTGATCTTGGAACAAAAATGATGCTCACCCGAAGGGCCTAGGAGTCCTGAAAAGGGTGCTTCCTTTAACATAAAGCGGAACCTCCACTAAGAGCTCATGGAAAGAGCTGCATGCCTCCCTTTCTGCAGGGCTACTCAGGGCCTTACCTCGAGGCAAGGACTCACGTTGAGATTCCCTTTAGCTCTAGAGCATGGCAAGGTGAGCCCCAACCGGGCCAATGAAGCTCCGTGTGTAGCCAGAGAAATCTCATTTTCTTCCCACACCCATGCCTACAGTGGCCAGAGAGCTGTTAACAGCAGAGAATTTCAGGGAGCTTCACGGCAGCAAGAATGGGGCTTTCCAAATGGAAAGCAAGGCTAGTACCATCATGCCCCCATTACCATGGCACAGGCAGCATACATCTCTGTGG